>NC_067399.1:603289991-603589991 GCF_016432865.1 Antechinus flavipes
GGTTATGCTCACATATATCGTATCTAGGATATACTGTGACATATCTAACATGTATAGGACTGCTTGCCATCTGGGGGAGGGGGTGGAAGGAGGGAGGGAGAAGTCGGAACAGAAGTGAGTGCAAGGGATAATGTTATAAAAAAATTATACAGGCATGGGTTTTGTCAATAAAAAGTTATAATTAAAAAAAAAAAGAATACTAGGCAAGGGTGGGACACAGAACCCCATCATGCCTTTGACTCAGCTGGGACATTTTGTGATTTGGGCACCACTCTTGATTCATGGAAAAACAATCTAAAAGTGTCCTTGGCCCGTCTTGTTTGGGATGTGCCTTCAGGGAGTGACTTTGTGTTTCCAACGGGACTTGGAAAGTCTGGCACAATTCCCCCCCTCCCCCCTATTTTTTTAGGAGGAGCCATTTTAGAAATAACTTATTCCTGGGTATGTGTCTGTATGAATAGCTTTATGATTCAGTCAACCCATTTCTGAAAACCATCTATGTCTGGATCAGATGCATTAGTATTTAACAAAATTGGGCTCTTTTAATCAACTTTTTAAGCAAACTCTTTAATACATTAGAAGTTCTATTTCATTCATCCAAAAGGATGACATTGTATGCACAGCATTGCTCGAGATGCCTCATAGAGAGACACAGTGTAACGTGCAGTCATTCCATCTCTGTTCTCTAAGAACAGACCAATCTGTTCTGGCAGCCAGATGTGCACAAGATGAAGCAGCTGAGGAACAATTCAAAGCAATTCATGGCTTTCCTAGGTTCCCTTATTGTTAGAACTTCCCACCCTCCAAATTATTTTGTATTTCCTTGTTATATCTTGTCTGTGTGCAGATGAGTTTCCTTCAATAGAACATAAGCTCTTTGAGGGTAAGGGCTATAATCATTTTCATCTTTATATCCTTAGTTCCTAGCACAGTGCCTAGAACATAATACGTATTTCAAAAAAGTGCTTGTTAAATTGAATTCTTTAATCAAGTATCAGAATGAGCTGTACAGGTCATAAATAATATAAAGTTTAAAGAAGGATAAAATCAGTAAGTGTTAGAGGAGTAATGGAAGACTACAAAGGAAGTGTTGACCTTGACCATGAAACAATGGTAGGATTTTAAAAAATCAAAGGGAATATTATGAACAGAGGCTTATAGTAATAATCGCTTTTCATTTAAAAAAAGTTTTCCTTTGCAATACATTACCTCCACTTTTTCTGTGAGAACTAAAATTTCAAGGAAAGGGACTTAACCAAAACCATAGTAAAAGAGCAGGGACTCAAAGCCCAATCTTCTGCCTTAAATCCTTCCATGTCTCCATGCTGCCTGGAATGCTTATGCTTGGAAGGAGCACAAGCTAAGGCTGGAGTGTGTTGGAACCAGATTATTAGAGGTCTCACTTAGGAGGCTAAGAAACTTGAACTTAACCCTAGCAATGGGAAACCACTGTGATTTTCAGACTCTTACAATGCTGGTCAAGATACTGTGCAAAGAAATTTAGACATTGAAAGATCATAGATTTAAAAGCTGTAAAGGACTTCAGTAACTCTCTACTTTAATCCTTCCATTGCATATATGGGGAAAGTGAAATGCAAGATCATCAAAGGTAGGATTTAAACTCAGATTTAAGGCCAGTATTCTTTCCATTGTGATACTCTGTTATAATAATAAATTCATTTTAAATCAAGAGGCAATATAATGTGTAATTTCCTTTTCTATAGTTTTAGGGAGTTTGTCTTATTTTTAATAGTATTTTGTTTCTTTCAGTGTAAAAAATTTTAATATTCATTTTTTAAAAAATTTGAATAGATAATTTTCTCTTATCCTCCCTTCCCCCCTCCCTAAAATGGTAAGCAAAAAGTTGGATTTTGTGTTTGTAAGGTAATTGAGGTTAAGTGACTTGCCCAGGGTCACACAGCTATTAAGTATTAAATATCTGAGGCCAGATTTGAACTCTAGTCCTCCTCATTCCAAAGCTAGTGCTCTATCCATCATGTTATCTAGCTGCTCTCAAGCAAATCGATATAGGTTATATATGTGCAATCATGTAAAACATTCCATATGAGTCATATTATAAAAGAAAAAACAGAACAAAAGGAAATATATATGCAAAAAGTGAAAATAATATGGTTTGATTTTCATTTAGACTTTAATAGTTCTCTCTCTCTCTTTCTCTATCACCTCCCTCACCTCTCTTCCTCCTTCTCTCACTCTGTCTCTGTGTCTCTCTCCCTATGAATCACATTTTTCATCTTGTGTCCCTTTGTAATTGTCTTTGATCATTGTATTGCTGAGAAGAGTTGTCATTTATAGTTAATCACTACACAATGTTGCCTTTACTAAGTGGTGTTCTTCTGATTTTGCTCACTTCACTTTACATCATTATGTGTACATCTTTCCCAGTTTTTCTTAAATCTGGTTGATTGTCATTTCTTATTACACAATAGTATTCCATTACATTCATATAGCACAACTTGATCAGGTATTCCTCAATTGATGGACATCTGGAATTTTATTTTAGATGAAAAATTATGAATTTAATCATAGTTGCTTTAATATCCTGGATAGGAAAATGTAGGCAGAGATTGGACTCTTTGCTTAAATTAACATATATTTCTAGTTAATCCAAGTTCTCTTTTAGTGGCTGAGACAAAAAAAATCAGATTACTGAAAGTGTTTGGGTGAAAAAAAAAAGCAGATTATATTATGGTGTCTACAGATAGACACCAAGTGAGGAACTGGTAAAAGAGAATATATCTTCTGAGAAGTTGCTCCAATCTCTAAATAAGTGGGTTCAGTAATGGAAACAGTCTGAGTCTTCTGCTTCCCAGTGCTTTTAATGCTATTGGCTTTCCCTCATCTGCCAAAGCCCAATGCTACCTTTTCTTTCTTCTTTCATTGCTTACCCCAAGGATGTCAATTCTTGGCTCAGTTCTTTATAAACAGTTTTTAAAGAAAACTCCTACCTCTCTACTTTGAAACCTTTGGCAAATATCAAGAGATCTATACGGTTTTGAGATTTATACAAATTTCTTAGATCTGGATCTCTCACTCAATGGCTTTCATTGATTCCAAGAGACATACAATTCTGTTCCACACAATTCTGATTGATTTATCCAAGATATTGTTGCTTACATGGAGTACAGCGAAAGAAAGTCATATTCAATCAGTAAATCAAAAACAATTTATTGGGAGCTTATTCTTTTTCAGGCACTGTGCTAAATTCTGAGAAAATAAATTTCCTAGAAATATGTATAAACTAAGTATATGCAAGATATACATATATAGAGAGATAAATGATAATCTCAGAGGAGAAAGCATTAGCATTAAGGGTATGGGAAAAGGCTTCCTATTAAAAGTGAGATTGCAGCTGAATCTTGATGGAAGCAAGCTTTACCAAGAAGTATAATGGAAGAGATAAAGTATTCCATATATGGAAGATAGAAAATATAAATGCATATGCATAGGGGATGGAGTGTTATGTTCAAAGAGTAGCAAGTGAGCTTGAGTAGTTAGAAAGTGGAGTCAGGGAAGGGGAAAAAAGTATAAGACCAGAAAATTATAAAGGACTTGAGCTATGAAGAGCTTTAAATGCAAACAGAGGATTTTATATTTGATCCTGAGGATGATAGGTTATCCCTTGAGAAAGAAATGTCATGAACACCAAAGTTGAAAGGATGATCTATAATGTGAAATGCTATGAAAGGGAAGAGGATTGAGAATTAGCATATTTAGCATTTAGGAGATCAATGGTACACTGTGGTAGGACTATGGTTCAATCACTCTAGAAGGCAATTTGGAATTATGACCCTCCCTCAAAAAACTGAGTAGATTGTCTATACTTTTTTATTTAGAATTCTGCTGCTAGGCAGATCAAAAATGAAAACACAGCTCTGAAATGTATCTAAATATTCATAACAGCACTTTTGCAATAACAGAGAACTGGAAATAAAATACATATCTACTTAATGAGGAATGACTGTATCTGTTGTAATATTTAAATGTAATATGATATGCAGTATAAGAAATGATGAACATGGAGAATTCAGAAAAGTATGGAAAGTCTTACAATAGATTCAGAAAAACAATATATGCAATGACTACAAAAATGTACATGGAAACAACAAAATGAAATCACACACTAAACAATGATCAAGAAACTTGACCCTGAATTAAGAGTTGAGAAAACTTACTTTCTTCATGGGTATAAGACTAAGGTATGGCATATTCCATCCATTCTCTTGGTTAATGTCTTGGTTAGTTTTGTTGAACTATTATTTTTTTCTTTCTTTTTTTATTTTTTGCTATAGAGATAGGAAAAAAAGAGTAGGAAATATTCAGAAGTGAAGTTAACAAAAACAAAATGTATCAATAAAACTTAAATAAAAGATATATTCAGTTACCTTTGAAAGAATGGTGTCAATAGAGTAGGGATGTCTGATTGCAAGGAACTTGTTCAGGAACAAGTGATTGGGAAGAAAATGGAGGGAGTGAATTTAGACTGAAGCAAAGGAAGAGCATATTTGCTGGTAGAGGGTGGGGAAAGAGTTGATATGTAGAGTCACAGTAAAGCAAGCTACTAAAATAGGAGTTGACAGTCTCAAGGGCATGAACATACATACTATGTTTAGAAAAGAGAAGAGTTATGTCATCCATTGACATTGAAAAGTAATATAGGAGGAAAACTAGGTGATGCACTGAATAAATAACCTGCTCTGGAATAAGGAAGGCGTGAGTTCAAATCCAATCTTAGATATTCTCTAGCTATGTGTCCCTCAACAAGTTAATTGACAACAATTTCCAAAATGAAGGAAGGAAAGGAGGGATAGAGGAAGGAAAGAAGGAAGAAAAAAGGGAGGGAAAGAGTGAGGAAGGAAGGAAGAAAGGAAAAGAAGAGAAAAAAGGAAGAAAGAACAACATAGAAAAGGCTCAGGAAAGAGGACAAAGTGATAGGGGTCTCGAGTAGACAATTGTACCTTGTGAAACTTTAACACTGGAGCCAAGATGCTACAATGAGTGAAGAGTGAAAAGTGAAAGTAGGTTAAGGTAATAGATGGAGAAAAGAGGGAGGGATTAAAAGATTTCTTAAATTGTTAAAAGATTACAAGGAGATCACAGAACAAGTTTGGAAGGAGTGAAGCAATAGGGAGGGTGCAAGGATAGGAGATTGTGATCAGAGAGGGCAATTGCAGAGCTCAAAGTCTTCACTCAATGAATTCTAGTTTTAGGAAATAGTGGTCTTAAGGATAATCATCACTCTTGTCGAGGGCTGGGGTCAAGTGTAGACAAAAATCATGAGAACTGAAATGGGCAAAGGATCATTCTTGTGAATATGAAAGTCAATAAGGATGGGAGGGCAAGAGTTTGACTTAAAGATAAGGCTATGAGTCAGCTACTGAATCCACTGAGTAAGGGAGAATAATGGCTTACAACTGTAGATTAAGAGATGACAAGAAGAATCTGGACCAAAGAAAAGCCTTGCTATTTCATTTGTATCAACAACTAGACCTAAATCTGTCTGGTTCTGAAAAGGAAATTTCTGAAGGCCTTTTATCCTTTATTTGTGTTTCTTCTAAGCTTCCCCAAGAAATGTCCATTTTTGGAACGGGAACTGGGACAGAAATTCCTGCCTGTATTTCAATGCTTGCGTTTACATGGCATCACTAACAGTAAGTTACTTTGTGTGTCTATGTGTACACTTTATAGAATGATTCCTTTACGAGGGGTCCTGCATCCCTTTATTCCTTTGACTTCACAAAGTGTGGCAAAAACCTGAGTTCAAATCCAACCTTAGATACTCTCTAACTATGTGTCCCTCAGCAAGTTAATTGACAATTACCAAAAAAAAAAAAAAAAAAAAAAAAGGAAAGGAGGAGAGAGGAAGGAAGGAGGGAAGGGAAAGAGAGAAGGTATACTTTAGGCTACTATACCCTAAAACCCCAAGCAAGTATATATCTGCAGTCTCTGGGCCTGAATGAAATCAGCTTGTGACCAAAAGAAATAAGCAAAAAAACCAAAACCTTGAAGTGAAGTATGTGCTCTCTCTGTTTATACAGTATTCCCAGAATCCTAGAATACTGGGACTAGAAAGACTCAAAAGTACATTAGGATTTCAAACTGAAAAGGACTTTAGATAGAATTTAATTCAATTCAGCTAAGTAGCACAGAGTGCAGAGCTTGGCATTAGGAAGACTCATCTTCCCAAGTTTAAATCTGGTTTCAGACACATAGTAGTTGTGTGGGACCATGGGCAAGTCACTTATGTCTATTTGCATCAGTTTCCTCATCTATAAAATGAGCTGAAGAAGGAAATGGCAAAACACTCTTCTGCCAAGAAAACTCCAAATGAGGTCATGAAGAATTAGATAGAACTGAAAAATGACTGATTTCACAACCAGCCAGAGAAGTGTGATCAAGGTCACATGTTCAGTTATTAATAAAATTGAGATTGCTTAATTCTGGCCTCTTAATTCTCACAGTCCAATATTCTATGCTTCACAACACAAGATAATGTGACAGGTACTTTTGAGGGGAATACTGGGTCTATTAACTTAAGCCAAATACTTGGCCTAGTGACATGGGGTGTAGTAAGAGGAAAAGGAGAAGGAGGAGGAAGAGGAAGAGGAGGAGAAGGCGCCAATGGCCTGAAGATGTACGTGAGGGGAGAAGTGACATGGGTGAATATGTACGTATAACTCTGAGAAGGACATGGAATAAGATTTATGTAAGCCCCATGTACTTTGAAAACTTTTTAAAGTTCATTTCTACTATCAAAATGTATAAAGAGAATCTTAGTACTCAACAGCTATAAATGGATCAGATTAACTTTGTCAAGTTGTTTTCTAGTTGCATATAAGAAACTAATTCATCAGTCTAGAATTGCCTTTAATGTAACACATACTATGGTCAGAAATCACAGATATTTTCAGGGAGAGGACATTGTCATTTTATATATATATATATATAATGACATATATATATTTACTTAGTCTATAAATATTCTATAAGTCTTATAAATTTGATGGCCCTTGAATAAAGGTTCAGGGAAGGCTAAGGTTAAAAAAAATGTTTTTTAAAAAAGACTTTCTCCCCCCCGCAAAATATCCTTTATCACTCATCTTTCTTTAGCAATTTGTCATAAAACCTTTACATATTGTATTTCATATGATCTTTACAATAATCCTATGAAGTTGATTGTGCATGTTTACTAGCCCCACTTTACAAATAAGGAAACTGAGATGTAAAGAGACTAACAAGTGCTCAAGAGTACACATATGCTCTCCTTTACTACCGGATATAATATCTGAAGGAATAAAAAAGTAATACAAAGAACATTCATTGATCATGTTGATAACTTCTCAAATCAGAAATCAGCTTTAAAGTGGTTCTCAAATGATGGTCCAAGATTCTCTAGTAGCCTATAAAAGCTCCCCTGGAGGCTGGGCATCTCTCTTGTAGAGTAAATATTTCTAATATTATAATTCTTATTATATTATAATTCTACATTATAATTATAGTATATGTTAATGTATAATATTAATATAATATGTATTGATATATGATATAATTATACATTATAATAATATTATAATTCTAATATTCTTTTGTTTGGGGCAAATATTTGGGGGACTCCTCCCCCCAAAGAAAAGTCATACAGCAGACTCGGGATATCAGCAGAGACCATTTCTTTTTTTTCCCCTGAGGCAATTGGGGTTAAGTGACTTGCCCAGGGTCACACAGCTAGGAAATATTAAGTGTCTGAGGCCATATTAGAACTCAGGTCCTCTTGACTTCAGGGCTGGTGCTCTAACCACTGCACCACCTAGCTGTCCCAGCAGAGACCATTTCTACCTACCTCTTCTGGTCCTTAGGACTTTGAGTCAAGGAAGAAATGGGACCAAATGCAAACTCAGAGACCTAGAAAGTTTTGAGAAGGACAAGTGAGAGTTTTGGAAGCAGAAGAGTGACTATGAACTTGTGATCTTGTGTGATCTTGGACAAATCACCTCCTCTCCATGATTTAAGCCACCTCAACTTGAAAATCAAAGGGTTGACTAGCTGAGCCCCATAGTCCCTCCCAGTCTAACCATCTCAATTCAAACTACTTATCTTATGGAAGACAAGAGCCATTTGTCTCATGGCTATCACTGCTGGTCTTCCCATGGATGCTGGTGCTGTTCATTTTGGCCTTGATGATGCCAAGTGGGAGTGATCCTCTAGATATTTTGCCCTGTCAACATAGTCCATAACCTGAAAAAGGATCAGGGATGAATATAATTAATTTGTGAGATTATGAAATGATGAAGTAAGGGTAGATGTGCATGGTTCTTGAGGTACTCATCAGGAAAGATCCTAATTAGCAGCAGGAAGGTAGTGGCAATTATACTTCAATTAAAAACAGGAGATATGGGGGCAAAAAGCCCAGAAAGACAGAGACCAACAGTGATAAGTGGAACACATGATGGGATGGTAAAGGAAAGCAGATAGGGTAAAGGACGAGGGAGATGGAGAAGCAGAGACTATCACTTAGCCATGAATTTGAGCTGGGAGCATTAGGCAGCATGGATCCAATAGAGCACAAGACTTTGGGGTCTCATTTTTATAAGGCTTTTTGTGGAAACAAATCAATTCCTATTGGTGCCATATCTAAAATATCTAAATCACCTCACAATTATCAGTAAAACTTCAAAGCTGTCACCCCAAAGTTATCAGCACCTTTTGGTATTCTATTCTGGATTGGCTGTGGCCTAAATTTTGTCTAGAACTTACCTATCACCACAGGACCAGAACCCTTAGTGTTTAGAGGTGGAATCCCTGATTCAGCATATTATCAGGATTTGAATTTTGATTCATGTGCAATACAATTTGTAAATTATGCTCCTTTGGTCTTTGGGATGGCCTGTGAGTGACTTGCAGTTTGCCATTGGTAATCTTATTTCCTGCTATTGCCCTTTTACACTGGCTATACTATAAACTTATTTACTATGCTGACTAGAAGGAGGGGTGGTAGTGGTCAGGGTTACCAGAACAAGATGCAATTTTAACACTAGATACATGAAAATTTGGAATGGGCAAGAACTAATTATGAGATGCATAAAGGAAGACACCATTGAGAGAGGAGTGATAATAGAAAAATCTTCTATTTGAGACCCAAGGATCCCTCAATGGGTCATCCTCCCCTCACCATGATAGCTTCCTGTTGTTATGGTCCTGGAAGAAGTATCTCCTAACTCTCAGTGACTCATTGATTTTAAGACACTTGATCTCAAAAGGTAAATCTATACACAGTCCAGAAAAGTTCCTCTTTAAAACACGAACTAATACTCAAATTAGAGTTAATTCATTTATCACATGTGAGGTTTGTGTAGACAAATCTAAAGAGAAAAAACAGCATGACTTTGGAATGAAAATAATTGAAAATAAACATCAGTATATTAGTCCAACAAACCCTTTTTGAGCTTTACCATACTTATTTTGAAAAAAACACCCATTTCTTTTTTTTTTTAACCCTTCAACTCATAATCTTATTTTTACATGTGAAATTGTTGTGGAGTTTGTTGTGAATAACCTTCCAAATATTTTCCTTTTGTTTTCTTCCCAAGGCAAAGACCTGGAGAATATAAAACACATTAACTTCTTCCCTGAGACATGGATAGTCCGGATCTTAGCCAACCATTACCATGCAGTGAGTTGCCCTGCTTAGAAAAGGAAGCAATTTTATGGATTTGTTGCCTTTCTCTTTCCCTTTTCTCAATTCACTCCTGCACATCCCCCCCATCTGCAACCATAGTGGAGATCTGCATCTTTGGCATTGTGATGAATCTAGAGCATGCCTTATGCAAGGAACAGGCAAAATAACCTTGGAAAGGAGCTATAACCTTTGGGATAAGAGCTTTTCAGCATCGTTTCAAGCTGACTATTCTGGTTTGCTAGGTTGCACACAGGTGAACGGGAACAGCTCGTGTTTGTATAGTTCTTCGAAAGACAAGACTGGTAGCAGAGTCCTAAGGCCAGCTTTGGAGTCAGTAATACGTGATTTTGAGTCAGGGTTGGACACGTATTAGTCCCGTGGTCTCAGATAAATGCTTTCAGTTCTCACTGTCTTAGGTAAGTCTAAGATGAAGTTAGAGAACTGCTTCTCTGCTTTGTGGAGGAAGTTTCCACATCCAGAATTTCTTTATTTTGAAACAGATCCAGGATTTATATATGCATGTATACACACACATACACAATGCATATGTACATGTATAGATAATGTATATATACACACATGGACATATAGATGTATACATGTACCATATCTATATAGGTGCACAGTGCCGTGTATCTATGCAATACATACATGTGTGATTATGAACATGTACACTCATTCTATATTGCACACATACATACAACATACACACCTACACATGTGTGCATGTACACATACTATACACAATATAGGAACATATGCGTATCCACACTGTACACTAAATATACATATATGTATACTGTGTCTACATATATACATAAATGCATGCATGTGTGTATATATATACACGTGCATGTGTATGTGTATATATATGCAGACCAGAAAGGTTAAGCAATTATCCTAAAATCATGCCTTTGCTGCATGGCAGAACTGAGTATTCTATCTCAAAATCTACTCTTCAGGTAGACTTTTTTTTCTTTAACTAGACCATGTTGTCTTTCTCTTAAACAACATGCCTAAAAGATGATGTCCTTGTCCCAGGAAATAAATATGCTTCTGATATATTTTCAGCTTTGTATTCTTAGAGATGAAGATGCCTTGTTATTTTACAGATTCTGAAGATTTGTATCTTGTGTACTATAAACTTTCAACTGTTTTCTTAAATATGCAATGTCTTTAAATACCCAGAACAATGATCTATAAGCAACCAGATCTCCCAAGCCTTTAAAGAGTTGTTTAGAATCCAATTGTAAGCATATACGTTTTATACAAGTGTCTGTGTGTGTATGTGTGTGGGTACATGAAACTTTCATGTTTACTGATTTAACTCTCAGTTAGGGAGATGATAAAGTCTAGAGCAGGAGCTCTTAATCTGGGGATCTTGGATTCTGTGATGATTAGATTTCAAAGGAGACTACAAATTTAGTGTTTTTAAAAATATATTTTTATAATTATATTTTAATAGAATTGAATAGAATTTATTTTCTATGTGATGCTATGTGTTTTATCTTATATATTAAAAAACATTCTGAGAAGGAGTTCATAGGCTTTACCAGAATGAATTGTCCAAGGGGGTCCCAACACCAAAAAAGATGAAAAATTATTGCTTTATAGTCATTCATTAGCATAACTGTATATCTATGCAACATATATGTATATGCTGTGTGAACATGTGCAATATACTGAGTATGCACATGCACACATATATACTAATATATACAGAGATATACATATTTGTTCACATATACACATTAGATATACATGCATATCCACACATATCCAAGTTTATACACATATACAAAGATATACATATATATGCATATTCACATATATATCTACCTTTATGCATGTAAATACACATATACATGCATATGCAGAGATATGCATGTGCATTGTATTAATATATACAATAGATCTATATCTACATATGTACATGTATATGCACATGCACATACAGATATACACATGTATGCTTATTCACATATACACAGTAGGTATACATACATACCTATCTACACTGTGCACAAATGCACACATATACCCATAAATGTGCAGTATGTGTGTGCATGTATACACATGTGTGTTCGTGTGTGTACATACATGACAAAGATGACGGAGAAGGAACTGCCTTAAAAACTACCTTCTCCCCTCACTTCCTCCTTCTTATTTCTTAGCTGTTGATTCCTTTATGAATGAATGAAGTCTCATAGTGCAACATTCTGGGGGTTGAGTTAGAATTAGTGGACTTTAGGATGGAAGGAAACATGGCAAATACCAATCTTAAGGGCATTTGCTCTCTCTAATTTGTGTATATTTCAGCTTGAGAGTGGTGGAGACATGTTTCAGGTGAGAGATCTTTCTACTCAAGGTATAAGATTTGGTCTCCTAATTAATCAGGTATGTAATATCCAGGTTGGTATCTGGTAACCTATCATTATTAACCTCTAACCATCATTCTACAAGTGTAGAACTGGCATTCCCAAAATAAAGGCTGTAGACTATGCTGGGCTATTAATAGACTTTGTTACCTTAGAAATATCATTCAACTCCCTAGCCTCAGTTTCCCCACCTATATAGCATGACAAGTTAGATTAAATGATGTTCGAGTTTCTTTCCATCACTGTAGTTTTACTATAAACTTTCAACTGTTTTCTTCAATATGCAATGTCTTTAAATACCCAGAACAATGATCTATAAGCCACTGGATCTCCCAACTCTTTAAAGAGTTGTTTAGAATCCAATTGTAACATATACATTTTATACAAGTGTGTATATGTGTATGTGTACATGAAACTTTCAGTATATACTGAAAACATCAATTCACTCTGTTGGGAGAATTAGTAAAAATCAAAATAATTTTTAAGTTATTAATAAGTTACATAATAATTTATTTATAATGAATAAGTTACATAATAATAGAGGAATAGTGATTTGTTCCTCTATTATTCTTCTCACATAAAACTTGTGAAGTAGGTAGTTCAAGTACCTTTCTCCCCACTTTACAAATGATGAAACTGAGGCAAAGGACAGACAGCCCTGTTGCAATGGTTCCTCCCTCCATTACCTTTTGTTCCATGAAGCTTTACCCAGCTTTCCCAGCAATTTTCCCTATTCCAACTGTTTTTCTTCTACAAATGTATTTTCTCTCCTATTTATACCTTATATCTCACCAGGTGAATGTTGGCTCCTTAGGGATAAGAATTATTCCCTGATTACAGGTTTTTTGTTGAAATTTTTGGTCTTTGTACCCTAGGACTTAGAATAATACTAGGTATCCAGTAGGGTTTTAAAGAATTTTTAATTCAATTAAGTATTTTTGTATATGGTGTAAATCACCTTTGCTTATCCTCTCATTTGGAATGCCCCCCTCTACTTCCTTACATTCTACCATCTTTCAATGCCAGATTAAAACTCACTTCCAAGGTGTAGTAGGAAGCATTGACCTATGGGGCCAACTAGGTGATGCAGTGGATAGGTACCAGTCCTAGAATCAGGAGGATCTGCGTTCAAATGTGATCTCAAATACTTGACCCTAGCTGTGTGACCCTAGATGTGTCACTTAACCCTGATTGCCTATTTTACAAAATCCTGATTTTTGAAAATATGTTTAAAATGATTGTTCATATATAATTATATCAGATTGCTTGTTGTCTTGAGAAGGGGTGAGGGAAGAGAAGTAGAAAAAAATCTGGAACTCAAAATCTTACAAAAATGAATGTTGGAAACTGATTACATGAAACGGGAAAAAAATAAAATTCTATTAAGAAAAAAGCATTGATTTAGAAGACATGGATTAAACCACCAAGCATCTCACATAATTAAGAGCAAAAAAAATTTAAGCAAGTTATTTCCTTTACCCATGCTTCTTTGCTTCATCTGAAAAAAAAATGATTAAGACTTGATGATTTTGATAGTTTCTGACATTCTGGAATTCTTCCAGGAAGCCAGAAGGACCCCTCCTCCACCACTATCTCCTTTTCTCAGATTTCCTATTTATTACCAAGTAATTAGCACTTGGGGTCTTTATAAATATTTGTTAATTGTGTGTGACACCTTCCCAACCTGGCTGTGAGCACTTAAAGAACAGGAAGATAAGTTTTCTATTTCTGTTGGCTCTCTATAAAATCTAGCCCAGTGCCTTCTGCATAGTAGGTATTCTGATATTTATGAAATGATTGAAATATTTGTCTCCATTAGGAAATGTTAAGCAACCCTTTTGACTAAGACTAAAATTAAATGAAATAAAGAATATTTTTTCTTTAGTTTTTTTTCCTGGATTTTTCATAGATATCTGAGTTCAAATACCACCTCACACATTTACTAGCTATGTGATCTTGGGCAAGTCATTTAACTCTATTTGCCTCAATTTCTTCAACTGTAAAAAATGAGCTGGAGAAAGAAACAGCCAACCATTGTAATATCTTTGCCAAGAACCCCAAATGGGGTCATGGAAAGTAGAACATGATTCAAACAACAACAAAGGTGGAATAGTGGAGAGAGCGCTATGCTGAGAATCAGGAAGGCCTGAGTTCAACTATGACCCCAAACATTTACTAGCTGGATCATCCTGGATAAAGTTACCTCATCTATTTGCCTTACTTTCCTCATCTGTAAAATGGGAATAGTAATTGTGATTACCTTCCAAGGATCAAATGAGATGATATTTGCAAATCATTTAACATAGTGCCTGCTGCATAATAGGTACTATATAACTGTTGGCTATTTTTATTAATTAGATTCTGATAAATCAGTTCTAATGTGTAACATGTTACTCCTGGTTCTCCAGGCAATTGTCTGAGGTTCTAAGTAAAAGTAGATTGCAAGTCTTTACTGGTGGGATTTTCCCATCTTCAATGCTGAAATCAAAAGTGTGTATCCCTCTCCTCACTCCAAAACAAAGAGTACCTGTATGAATAAAGAATTGAGGGAGATAAAACACTGAACAGGACATAATTCATACCTTCCAAGAAGTTCCAGTCTAGAGAAGAGATAAGATATGTGTGTGCCAATAATTGTAATATAAATCATAATATAAGGAATGAGTAGGAGATGTTCAACAAAGGTACCAAGAGCCTCCCTTTAGGTGCTGTCTCTCCCAATTAGGTTGTGAACTCCTTGAGAGTAGAGAATGCTTTGGTTTTCTATTTATATCCCCAGCCCTTAGCACACACAGTACTTGGCACATTGTAAGTGCTTAATAAATAATTTTCCATTCCATTCCATCCAAGGAAGGAGAAGTTAGTTCCAGCTGGCAGGATCGGGAAATGCATCATGGAAGTAGCATTGGGGCTGGGACTTGAAGGATAGTAGAATAAGCTATGATAATCATCCGTACCGCATTCTTTCCCACCTCTGTGGATTTTCTGATCCAGGATGATGGGAAGGTGGTGAGAGAAGTATGAACTGGTGACCTCTCTACTGAACTCAGTTCAATTCAACAAACATTTATTGAATATGTACCCTGTGCAAGACATTGAGGGATATAAAGAATATATATAATAAATATATAGTCCCTGCCGACAAAAATCTTACACTTTATGGGGAGGATATTTGTAACTTTTAAACAATATGAATGGATAGAGCACTGGACCTGGAATCAAGAGGACCTGAGTTCAAATTTAGCCTCAGACACTTAATACTTACTAGCTACATGACTCTGCGTAAATCATTTAATCCCAGCTGCTCACAAAACAAAGCAAAACAAAATATGAATAATACATCATGACTTGAGCAAGGAGAGAGCACGAACAAAGAATCTCAGGAAAGATTCAAATGTTAAATGAATGTTCCAGTGAGTGAGGTTGGGCAATCTGGAGTCTAGTTCTGACATATCTTCTATGTTCTTCCTCTATAGAATGAGGAAGTTGGATTGAATATTATCTAATTATCCAGATTATCCTGCTCTAATGTTTACACTTCTAAAAATTATCAACCACAGTTCAGGTAGATCCTTCAATAATGTTATATTTCTGATTGTAAACTTCCCCAGACTAACCTATAGAACAAATTAATAACTGCATCTTCACTTACCACCTCCCCCCCAAAAAAAT
Organism: Antechinus flavipes; assembly: GCF_016432865.1. Lineage (NCBI taxonomy): Eukaryota > Metazoa > Chordata > Mammalia > Dasyuromorphia > Dasyuridae > Antechinus > Antechinus flavipes. The sequence goes on from NC_067399.1 coordinate 603,305,736, forward strand.
GTTTCAGTAGGAATTTTTTTCAGCTGGGGGAAAAATACAAACAAAAAACCCAACCTAAATCTTGGAAGTGGGACAGGTAGAATGAGTGTGGAGAGCCTACAATAGGCCCAATCACAGCAAATATAAAATTGACAACTAACATTTGTATGTCATTTTAAGTTTTACAAAGTACTTTGGAAATATCTCATTCTCTCAACAATTATGGTCCCCATTTACAACTGAGGAAACTGAAGCAGACAAAGTTAAATGATTTGGGTAGCATCACACAGTACTTGAATTTGGATTCTGGTCTTACTGACTCAAAGTTTAGCTCTATCCTCTGTGCCTCCTGTTCACTTAAGATGGCTATTCTAAGTTGGTTGTACTGACCCAAATGAACTTTGACACTTCAAAGTTTGAAAACTTTGACACTGGGGTGGCAGATTATAAAGTAAGGTTCACAGCAATAATTATAGGAAGCATACACCATTCCTGCCAAATGTGGACACTGTAGGACAAAGCTTCATTTGTTCTATTATACTTTGAATCAATATTGAAGATTGCAAAAAGCTTAATTCTTCAGAGCTAAGAATAAATAGAATTCGATATAAATATGGTAGTCAGAATCCCAAGAGCCAAGAGCCAATCACAGTAATATCTTTCTTGCTGGTTACCAGACTTAGTAATTGCCTACAATAAGCAAAGCTATTGCATAAAATCACTTTTCTCCCTGTACTTATTTATAGCACTCCTGGTAACAACCTCTAAACTCCAATTTCAGAGTATCAGAGGCAGGATAATATATTTATTTTATTGTTGATCATAGTAATTCCTTACAATTCTATAGAGTTTTGTAGTTTTTAACTACTTCATATGATATTTATTTGATTTTGACAATCCCATTAAGGGAAGTAGTACATTTTATATATAAAGAAACTGAATTTCCAAACCATTCTCCAACAGACAATTCTCAGATGAAGAAATTGAAACTATTTATAGATATATGAAAATATGCTCCAAATCATTATTAATCAGAGAAATGCAAATTAAGACAACTCTGAGATACCACTACACACCTGTCAGATTGGCTAGAATGACAGGGAAAGATAATGTGGAATGTTGGAGGGGATGCGGGAAAACAGGGACACTGATACATTGTTGGTGGAATTGTGAACACATCCAGCCATTCTGGAGAGCAATTTGGAACTATGCTCAAAAAGTTATCAAACTGTGCATACCCTTTGATCCAGCAGTGTTTCTACTGGGCTTATACCCCAAAGAGATACTAAAGAAGGGAAAGAGACCTGTATGTGCCAAAATGTTTGTGGCAGCCCTGTTTGTAGTGACTAGAAGCTGGAAAATGAAAGGATGCCCATCAATTGGAGAATGGTTGAGTAAATTGTGGTATATGAACGTTATGGAATATTATTGTTCTGTAAGGAATGACCAGCAGGATGAATACAGAGAGGACTGGCAAGACTTACATGAACTGATGCTAAGTGAAATGAGCAGAACCAGGAGATCATTATATACCTCAACAATGATACTGTTTGAGGATGTATTCTGATGGAAGTGGATCTCTTCGATAAAGAGAGCTAATTCAGTTTCAATTGATCAAGGAGGACAGAAGCAGCTACACCCAAAGAAAAAGCACTGGGAAATGAATATAAACTGCTTGCATTTTTGTTTTTCTTCCCGGGTTATTTATACCTTCTGAATTCAATTCTCCCTGTGCAATAAGAAAACTGTTCGGTTCTGCACACATATATTATATCTAGGATATACTGTAACCTATTCAACATATAAAGGACTGCTTGCCATCTGGGGGAGGGGGTGAAGGGAGGGAGGGGAAAAATTGGAACAGAAGTGAATGCAAGGGATAATGCTGTAAAAAATTGCCCTGGCATGGGTTCTATCAATAAAAAGTTATTAAAAAAAAAAAAAGAAAAGAAACTGAATTTCATAAAGATCAATTAACTTGCCCAAGATAATATACAAAGAGGAAGAATATTCATTAGATGCTCAGTTTTAGCACTTGGGTATTTGTTAGATATGCGACTGTGTGTTAGTCACTTAAATTTTTTGCCTCAATTTATTCATCTCTAAAATAGGGGAAATAATACTTGCTTTTCCTACATGATATTGTTTGTACTGTGCAAACACTAAAATGCTATTTAAATTGATTGGGATTTTAAAAAAAAAAACTTGTTATTATTCTGATTGTCAGCTGCATTCCCATTCTACATTACCTCAAGTACCTTCTATGGAAGGCTACCCCATCTCTCAGCCAAATCTGCAATTACAGGCTCTGGGCCCATATCTGTTTGTTGGTTACCTTCCATGTAGCTAGATCACAAACATGCTTGGCTGGCATTTACAGTACTTTCAGTGGCCAACTCGCCAATCAAAATTGATGTGCAGCATCATAGATGAGCAACAGTGATGTATTTAGAGAGTCTATCCGGACTTAAAGAAATCCATTGAGGTGTTCTATTTCCAAAAGTCAGAAAACAATAGCTTGTCCATTTGGTAGCCTGCCTGATGGTGTTCTCTTTGTCACTCAGAAACAGATCAAACTGGTTCCAAACAAACATGGTTTGTCACTGAATGACAGTCTGGATTCTAGCTACAGTGTGGGTTTCATTGTAGTTCATATTATCTGAAAGTTGAAAGTATAGATTTTTACTTTTAAATTAAGTGTCAATTGAATAATTTACCTGAATAAAGTAAAAGTTTTTCTTTATTTTGTCATTCATCTTTTTACTCTTCAACATAATGTAGGAAAACAAGATTTACTCAGAAATGATTGGCGTTTATGGATTCTTCTTTGAAATTAAGGGAATCAAACATGGTAACTGCTCCTATAGTTTTTCCATGCAGGTAAGATGTGGGTAACATTCAGAATAGTAAAATCTGTGAAAGTCTTGCTTTTGAATAACTTAAGACTGAGAAAAGAGACCTTTTAAAAAAATCACCCTGCCATAATGAGTAATATTTAGTGTCAGACAAATGGAAAAGAAGACTAATTTTGTCTGAAGGGGGAGCATGGTGATGTGGAAAAGAGCCCTGGAAAATGAGTCAGGAGATTTGATTTGTGATTTTTATCCTATGCCACAAATTAACTATGTGACCCTGGTCAAGTCATTTCATTTCTCCCAGCCTTACATGATTTGTTGAGATTTTTTTTTCAGTTTGTAAAGGGAAAATAAGTGGAATCTTTAAAAGATGAAGAAAATGTAGTTGACAAATTATGTCAATAAACTTGGCTAAAAAGCTTGGTAAAATTCTAAAAAACTATAATTAAAGGGATGGTGAAGATTTGAGTATGGCTTCATCAAGAACAAGTCATATCAAATTAAACTAGGTAGAAGTTAGATATCAGAGGGGAAGACCTAAGTTCAAATCTAGCTCCAGACATTTAGTAGTTGTGTGACCCAAGGCAAGTCACTTAACCACTATTTGCCTAAGTATCCTCATTTATAAAATGAGGTAAATAAAAACAACCATCTTCCAGATTTATTGTGAGGATGAATGAGATAATATTTATAAAGTGCTTCAATTTCAATGCTAAAGCAATTTCAATGCTAGCTATATCTTCACCTTCGTCATCAGCATAGGGATTACTAGACTAATAAATCAGGAAATACCATGAATGCAATATAATCAAATCTTAACAAAACTATTGACAGTGTCTTTAGAGGCAGTATGGAGAGAGATTTAGATGACAGGGTATTTTAGTAGATTGAGAACTGGTTAAATGGCCAGCTCCAAAGAGTGGTCATTTATGGTTTAATCTCAAGTTGGAAAAAGGTCCCTAGTAGTTTGAGTTATTGTGCTATGTGATTTTTTCAAATTACTTGGATATAGACATAAATAGTATGCTTGTGAAGTTTGTGTGAAACTGGCAGAGAAAGCTAACTTTGGATGACAAAGTCAGTATCTAAAAGATCCTGACAGGCATTGACATTGGGCTACATCTTTTGAATACTTGATTATTCAGAATGATCTGAGATCTCATTGATCACAGATCACAGTCTATCTCTATCTACCAATCCTGCACAATGCTTATTTATACCTTCTCTAATTCACCATGCCAGAAGCCCTCCCTCTTTCTTTTGCCATCATAAGGACAGCAGTGGAGCTTTCAAACTCTCTGTCCTATCCTTTATCCTCACCAGTCCATCTTCATTTGCTATCATACATTTTCCAATTGGTCTCATTTGCTTGTGTTCTTCAGAGTTCCTCATTGGATGTGTCTTGCCATTTATTCACACTTACCATGTGCTTTCTCTACATTGTCTTCTATGTGCCTTTCATTTCAATTCTTCAGAGACTGATGTGTTCCATTTCAGTCCACTGATGTGGACTGAATACAATGAAAAGAAATCTCATAAGGATAAATGTAGACTTACTTTTTTTTTTGCTTTTTTGCTGAGGCAATTGGGGTTAAATGATTTGTCCAGGATCACACAGCCAGGAAGTCTTAAATGTCTGAGATCAGATTTGAACTCAGATCCTCCTGACTTCAAGGCTGATATTCTATCCACTGCACCACTTAGCTGCCCCTAGACTTACACTTTTTTTAAAAAATCATAGACAAAAGATGGTGAAGACAGCTATAACTGTATAAAAAGATCTAGCGGGTTTAACAGATTGCATTCTAAAGATGAGTCAACAATGGGATATGGCAGTCAAGGAAACTAATGCTATCTTGGGCTTTATTGAGAGGTATAGTAATCATGACTCGTGAAATGAAAGTTCCAGTGTATTTTACTCTGATCAGACAACATCTGGAATATACAATATCTGGAAGTTCAGTTTTGTGTACCACATTTAAGGATAATAATAATAATCTATAGAGTGACCACAGAAAGGCCATCAGGAGGCTGAGGGACTTTGAATCCATGCCATACAGATTGGTGAAAATAACTGCAAATATTAGGCCTAAGAAAGAGAAGACTGAGGGGATCTCTTGTGAGCTGTCTTCAAGTCCTGAAGGCAGTGAAAAAAGGCAGTAGTCTTGTCTGCTTGGCCCCAGATTGTAAAGCTAAAAGCATTATGTTTCCAGAAAAGATTTCAGGTTGCTTTAAGAAGAAAGGTCCCTAACTATTACTATTCTCCAAAAATATAATGGGCTACAGTAGGAGGAAAGAGGTGCCCTTTAGTGATTATAACAAAAAACTGGGTAACATTGTGTTCACCTAGTTATGTTGTCAAGTGAAAACTTGATAAGGTAAAGGTCAGAGTAGATGTTCTCCCAGGTCCACCCCATTTCTGAGGTTCTGTAATTCTGGATGCCCCAGAGAAATGAAGATACTTGCCCAGAGTCACACATCAACAAATGACTCTTGTTTGAAAAAAGCCGCCAGAAGAACCACAGAAATTCGAGTAGGTACAAATAATTTTCATTTTGTCAAACTTTTTAATTTTGCTTAATTAAATTAATATTCTTTCAGAGAATCAAATATTCAGAAATGAACTTACCAGCTGTTGTATATGAAAGGAGCCCAGTTAGCCTCAGACCAGAACGCCTAATAAAATATGAAATCAGAGCACAATCCCTGGTGGATGGAAACTGGGAGGAGTTCAGTACTAATACACTGACCCAGAAGTTTGGACTTATCAAGTCAAATAACAAAAGCCATGTAAGTTTCTACTTTCAATATTAATAATAATAATAATAATAACTGTAGCAACAGTTAGCATTTGTTATAAGTGTCAATATAAAATGCTTTCCATAAGTTACTACACTTGATGCTCAAAACAACCCTGTGAAATAGATGCTATAATTATTATTATTCTCTTTTATAGATGAAGCAACTGAGGCTAAGTGGTTAAGTGACTTGTCAGGGTATTCACAGCAAGTAAGTGTATGAGGCAGGGTCTGAACTCAACTTTTTGATTCCTAGCCCAGCATTCTACACCCATAACACCTAGCATCAACCTTGTAACATTATGTTGATGGTGATTTATGAAGTTATTTTGAGCTAGCAATACCATATCTGTACAACATCAAAAGCCCAATCAAATAATGAGTTATCAGCATCAATTAATACAATCCAAAGTAGGCACACATGGGACCCAAATACAAGGGTCAATATTGTATAAATGATATTTTCATCATCCTTGCACTATGATGGAAAAAAAGTGTGGGGAATTGGGGAGATGAAAAAAGTACTCACTACTAGATATTTTACAAATTACAAAGAGGAAGGACCTCTTGGAAAATTTTGGCATAGGGATCCAGAATTTAATTTGTTGTTGTTTGGTCTGTTCAGTCATGTCTGACTCTTCATGACTTCCTTTAGGGTTTTCTTAACAAAAATGTTGGAGTGATTTGCCATATTTTTTAAAAAGAAAATAAAAGAGGAGAAAGATAGATTGTTGGGAAATACTCATTTAAGGGGTCAGAAAGACAATGAAGAGGCACAGAATGGGTCAGAAAAAAAAGAAATCTAAAAAAATGTAAAGTCTCAGGTGACTATGTCAAATTCTGCTGAATGGTCAAAGATAATAAAGATTGAAAAAACTATATTGTACTTTGTTATTAGTGGATTGTTGATAGTGGAGAAGAGCACTAGAGTTGTGGGAATAGAATCCAAATTTAAATTGGTCATAGAAAAAAAAGGAAATTCTGGAAATAATAATATTTTGGGTAAATGAATTTGTCAGAGAATTTAAGGAGAAGAAAAGGGAATAGTAGCTGAGAGGAATACGAGGATTAAAGGAAATTTTTTTAGAGTTGGGGTAAGTATGAAGAGTAGGTTGAGTGAAAGAAATGAGAGGTGGATGAATAACAAGTTAGAGTTGATTAGTATAAATTTAAACAATGTTTATAGGCAGATGGAAAGGAGTTCATGGTAAGGATGAGATGAAAATGTATAAGACAAAAAATTATTGTTGGAACAAAGTCAATAAGTAAACAGAAGGAAATAAGGTTAAATAAAATGGAGGGATCAATGTTTGGAAGAGTAGAGATATCTCATCTGTGAATAGAGAGAAGAGTGGGTATTAATACTGAGACTTTCTGAGGAGTGGAAAGACTGAAGGTTTTCACATAGGATAATCTATGGAAGAAAACTCTTCTGTAAGAGTGGGGTTGAATTAGAGGAAGGGTTGGATATAAAAGAGAGAAAAAGGTTTAGAATGGTCAGTCTGGAGAATGAAATAGGGAATTAATAATATAGCAGATGATTCTCAAAGAAAAGCAAAAGAAACCCACTGAGGTTGAGCACTATAAATTTGTAGTCAGTCTACCTGCCATCTAGGGAAGGGGGTGGAGGGAAGGAGGGGAAAAGTTGAAACAGAAATTTTTGCAAGGCTCAATGTTAAAAAAAAAAAATTACCCATGCATATTTTTGTATATAAAAGCTATAATAAAAAAATGTTTTTAAAAAAGTTCAATTTTGTGACTTTCTTTAATACTATCCAGAAGCCCTAGAGCAAAATTAGAGAAATCAAATAGTAGAAGATACCAAGATATAAGAACATGTATTTTGAGGACCTCATAGGTTTAGGAGGCAAGGGATTATCGGATAGCAGCCAGTGAAACTTTAAAATAGAATGAAAACTCTATAGCGTCAAGTAAAGCTAAAGCAAGGGATAGATTAAGAGACTAGAAATGAGGTCAAAAATCAGGCAAGTATTAACACTAGGCTTAGTGAGAAAGGCAAAAAACAGGAGGTTATGGTTGGATAGTATAATCTCCAAGTTCTATAGATTTCAAGAGGCCTAAAGAATATATGTACTACAAATGGCTGAAGATGGGATAGAGAAGAAAGTTAATGGAATTGCTTTTATAGAATAAGTCATTATAGATAAGGTAGAGAGGATGACTATGAGCTCTATACTAAAATCAGGATTAGATATTCTCTAAGGTCCCTTCTTTCTCTAAATCTCTAAATCTGTAGAAATTACCTGAAAATGAGAAGATAGCAGCAATCTAGTACAATAAGTATTTATAAAGTGCTAAGCACCGGGGCTATAAAAACAAAATACAAGGATACAAAACTAGCAATGTAAAGAGGGAGCGGTGGTATAAATGGATAGCATGTATTTCAAAAAAGGAAAGATTGTTAAAGATTGGTATTAGGGAAGTGATCTGGAAATATTAATAAAAAAGAAATGTATCAGTTCTCCTCAATGGCCCCATGAGTCATGTAAACTGAATGAAATAAATGACCTCCACTAGTGAAGACTGAGAAGCAGTATGGTGTCAAAGGAGAGCCAGATTTTCAATTTAAGTGAAAGTAAAATAGGGGTAACTAGATAGTACAATAGATAGCGTGCCAGGCCTGGGATCAGGAGGACATGAGTTCAAATCCAGCCTCAGATACTTAACTAGCTGTGTGACCCTGGGCGAATCATTAAACTCTGCCTCAGTTTCCTCATCTGTAAAATGAGCTGGAGAGGGAAATGGCAAAGGCAAAAATAAATGTTGGAAATTTGAGGATCTTAGCGAGCTTGTGGAGAATAATGTGGGGATTTCTCCTATATAAGGTTCATCCACATGCATCAAATAGTAGTTTAATTGAGTTGAAATGGGCCTGAGCAAAAAAAGTAGAACTGATTAAAATATAAAATGATAATTTGAGGGGAAGTAATACAAATTGTAACTAAAGCAGTAAACTTCCATGAGTAGACTTGTAGAATCAGTACCCTGGGAGGTAAATTGATGCCATAGTCCATTCTACTCAAGTATACATTGGCACATACCCAGCTATTTGGTTAAATAGAAACCAACATATGAACACTTCAACTTCAAAGGATCTCTGCAGAGCTGTCTGACAGCATTTCCATGCACAGCACTTGTTTTTTTTTTTTTTTAATAATTTTTTATTGATAGAACGCATGCCAGGGTAATTTTTACAGCATTATCCCTTGCATTCATTTCTGTTCCGATTTTACCCCTCCCTCCCTCCACCCCTTCCCCGAGATGGCAAGAGTCCTTTACATGTTGAACGGGTTGCAGTATATCCTAGATACAATATATGTGTGCAGAACCAAACAGTTTTCTTGTTGCACAGGGAGAATTGGATTCAGAAGGTATAAATAACCCGGGAGGGAAAACATAAACGCAAGCAGTTTATATTCATTTCCAGTGTTCTTTTTCTGGGTGTAGCTGCTTCTGTCCATCTTTGATCAATTAAGGCTCTCTTTATCGAAGAGGTCCACTTCCATCAGAATACATCCTCAAACAGTATCGTTGTTGAGGTATATAATGATCTCCTGGTTCTGCTCATTTCACTTAGCATCAGTTCATGTAAGTCTCGCCAGTCCTCTCTGTATTCATCCTGCTGGTCGTTCCTTACAGAACAATAATATTCCATAACATTCATATACCACAATTTACTTAACCATTCTCCAATTGATGGACATCCTTTCATTTTCCAGCTTCTAGCCACTACAAACAGGGCTGCCACAAACATTTTGGCACATACAGGTCCCTTTCCTTTCTTTAGTATCTCTTTGGAGTATAAGCCCAGTAGAAACACTGCTGGATCAAAGGGTATGCACAGCTTGATAACTTTTTGAGCATAGTTCCAAATTGCTCTCCAGAATGGCTGGATGTGTTCACATTTCCACCAACAATGTATCAGTGTCCCTGTTTTCCCACATCCCCTCCAACATTCCCCATTATCTTTCCCTGTCATTCTAGCCAAATCTGACAGGTGTGTAGTGGTATCTCAGAGTTGTCTTAATTCATGCACAGCACTTGTTAAGAGGACTGCAGGGCTTGCACTTCTGCTAGGAACCTATGGATATCAAAATTAAGACAATAGAAGCTACCAACAGAAGGAACATGATTTTACCTGACACTGATGAAGGCATTGCCTTCCTTTTCCTTCTTTTCTTTTTTTTTTTAACGTTATGAAACTATTACTCCATCTTACCTTTCCTTTGTTTTGCTTCCTGTTTTAGAGCTTGAAAATCGAGACTGTGGGCAATCCTATCTTTGTGACTTTTGTGTTCATCTTTCCGATATCATGACAATTTCCAGAAGAAATGATGGGATTTCTACTACCACTGATCAACATAAAAAGAAAAACAAACTATTAAAGGGCTCACTCAAATGAAAAACCTATGCTGCTGATTGGTATTTGTCCCATTCTTGACTTTGACCCACATTCAGGTCTGTTTAAGGTGAAAAGTCCACTGGACTTGTATTTGTCACCGTTATCTGCAGGTTGATGGGGAATAGCAGATGACTCTTTTCTATATTATTCCATTCTAGAGTTGGGGCATAAAGGCTTGAAAAATATAGCAGCCAGTGCATTATTATATTGTATTTAATTCATTCTCCCTTTCCAAGTTTCTCTGCAGTCATAAAGACATGGCAAACCAACATCTGCCTCTGCATTGTAGGCATCTGACTAGACAATACAATTGCTACAACGAGATAAGAGGAGGAAAGGGGATGGAAAGATTGTGTTCTGCTTCAACAAGAGGAAAATAAGATGATTTGTCTTTTTATTGTTATACTTACTCAAAGGTATCAGGAAGGTTTCAGATCACCTCATCTACCACCTCCTTCACCCATCCTACCCCAAAAGTAGGATACCATCTCCTCCACTTTTGTATAGCATCTAATTCCAAAAATAGAAAACATCTACTATGGGTATGGAGAACTAATAAAGATTAGAAAAGGACATACTGAGAATGAGATGATGTTACCTAAGTTTGGTCTTTTATGCTGAGTTTGGGGGATGAAGGGAACTATGCAAAAGGAGACAGGAAATGTCAGTAACTTCCACACTTCATGGCAGAGTTGGTAAATTAGTTGTAGGTAGAGATAAGGAGAAAGAAAGAGAAAGAAATATTATATGAGGTAATAAGGATCAAACAAATAAGAAGAGAAGCAAAAGGCAGCTGGATTTTTGAAGAATAGATGGATAGGGGAGAGGAAAATTGGGAAAATTTTCCTGGGGAGGAAAATTGGCTATAATGTGAAAAAAGGATTGAAGGAAAAGAGGTCTTGGGAGAAATGATATTATCAAAGAAGACTGAGAAGTTCAGGGCCCAAATGAGGATGATTATGTTAAGGAAGAAACACAGATCTCTGTGTGTCCAAGAAGAGGCTGAATAATCAACTATCACAAATGATGTTGAGGAAATTCCTGCAATGGGTGGGAAGTCGAACCAGATGATCTCAAAGATTCTGTGATACAGTCACATGTGAGCAGAAAGAAGCACAATTCTATCTACACCACCCAAAGAGTGGTTATCAAAGGCCTACATCATCTGGGGCCCATCTTAATGAATTCTGGCAATCCTCTAAAAGCAGGATGCGTAATAATCACGTGGAGAAGCATTCAATTCCCCCACTACTTGGCAGTTGCCATTCTCTGGCAAACACATCTCTAAATATAGAAGAAGCCACATAAAAATCGTTAAAATAATAATCCAGAATTTTTTGGTGAATATCACTCACTGTGAAGGGATGACAAAAATTTCCACATAAGCTAGTAGTGAATGTTTAGCAACATGTCACAATAATCAAAGTAACCAAAATGATGAGCTATGAAAGCACTGAGAGGAAGTTTATGGATAATCTCCTTAGAAGAGAACTGATGGTATATGGTACATGTGGTATATGGAGCCATATTTCATATGCCTGGAGTTGGTAAGACTTTGTTGGTTGTCTAAAAAGAGCAAAGTTCAGAACAACTATTTTATAAACTTTAAAGAGTTAGAAGGGACTTTATAGGTCATCTAGTCCAAATAAGCTCATTTTATAGATTAGGAAATTCAGACTAGGTAGATAGAGGATTTGTCTAGGATTATTCAACTAAAATATAGTGGAATCAGACTCAAAGCTAAATTTTCTGATTAGAAAATCTGATACTCTCACTATTTTAATCACTAATTATGAAAATCCTTCATTAAAATTGGTTAGTCTGTTTGGTCCCTGTATGTGCCTGAATTAGTTTGTGTCTCTGAATATAACAAAATTAACCTAATCTTCCTGATCCATTGAAGAATAAAGCACAGAATTCTGTGATTGGAAGGAAACTGAGCTTGGATATAAATCTATTGAATCTTGAGGGGTGCACTCTATCTTCAAGCAGATGTGTGTATTGAGAAACATTCTAGCTAAGGACAGTAAATGTCTGCAGAACTGAGTCCTGTTGAACTATTTTATTAACATGGTACTTAAAAGTATATGTATTGTTTTAAAAGTTCCTCATCATATACTTCTTGTCAAGTGACTTAAAAATATATCTTCATATTTTGTGTTCTATTTTGTATATGGAGACATTCTCTTAGTACATGTGGATCTATTTGTTAAATTCAAAATAAAAAATTAAATTAAAAATACATGTATATATGTTTATCAGTGCAAGTAATTCATACCATGTTTATTTCTTTTGTTGTATGTACTACTTTTACTCTTTCTAAGAGTCCTGAAACAATCACAGAAAGGGCTCATATATCAGCCAGTCAACAAGCATTTATTAAAATGTATTGTCTAAAAAGCACTAGAGATACAAAAAAAATAAAAAATAAAAAATCCAATGTCTACTCTCAAGAAGTTCACATTCTAATGGAGGAGACAATATTAAAACAACTAGGCACATGGAGGATATATTCAGTGAATGGAAGATAAATCTCAGAAAGATGGCATTGCAGGGATAGGGTACCATCTTAGTCAAACTCAATTACAGCAGAGGTAGAGGTGAGTGGAGATGAATATTCCAGATATTTGGGGCTGGAAGGGCCAGGATAGCCAGTAGAAAGGCATAGAAGAAACAGCAAAAAAATTCAAAGGAGAGTAAAGTATAAAAGTGGAAAGATAGAAAAGGGAGTGATTGTGAAGGGCCTTTTTTGATCATGATCCAATCCCTCAAGAATTTGACTGGAGTCCCCAGAGATTCTACTAAAAACCTATTAGAAATAATCCACAACTTTATCAAAGTTGCAGGATACAAAATAAATCCACATAAATTCTCAGCATTTTTATACATCACTGACAAAATCTAACAGCAACAGATAAAAGAGAAATTCCATTTAAAATAACTGTCGATAGTATAAAATATTTGGTACTCTTATCTGCCAAAGGAAAGTCAGAAACTATATGAGCAAAACTACAAAACACTTTCCACACAAAGTCAGATCTAAACAATTGGAAAAATATTAAGTGTTCTTGGATAGGCCAAGGGAATATAATAAAGATGACAATACTACCTAAACTAATCTATTTAGTGCTATACCAGTCAGACTCCCAAGAAACTATTTTAATGACCTAGAAAAAATAACAAAATTCATCTGGAAGAGCAAAAGGTCAAGAATTTCAAGGGAACTAATGAAAAAAAAAATCAAATGAATGTGTCCTAGCTGTACCTGATCTAAAACTATATTATAAAGCAGCGGTCACCAAAACCATTTGGTATTGGCTAAGAAATAGATTAGTTGATCAGTGTTCACAAGACAAAATAGTCAATGACTATAGCAATCTAATGTTTGACAAACCCAAAGACCCCGACTTTTGGGATAAGAACTCACTGTTTGACAAAAACTGGTGGGAAAATTGGAAATTAGTATGGCAGAAACTAGGCAAGGACACTTAATACTATACACCAAGATAAGATCAAAATGGGTTCATGATTTAGGCATAAAGAATGAGATTATAAATAAAAGAACATAGGATAGTTTACCTCTCAGACTTGTGAAGGAGGAAGGAATTTGTGATCAAAGAACAACTAGAGAGTGTTATTGATCACAAAATAGAAAATTTTTATTAGATCAAGTTAAAAAGCTTTTGTACAAACAAAACTAATGCAAACAAGATTAGAAGGGAAACAATAAAACTGGGAAAATATTTTTACAGTTAAAGGTTCTGATAAAGGCCTCACCTCCAAAATATATAGAGAACTGACTCTAATGTAAAGAAATCAACCCATTCTCCAATTGATAAATGGCCAAAAGATATGAATAGACAATTTTCAGATGATGAAATTGAAACTATTTCTACTTATATGAAAAGGTGCTCCAAATCATTGATCAGAGAAATGCAAATTAAGGCAACTCTGAGATACCACTAAACACCTGACAGATTGGCTAAGATGACAGGAAAAGATAATGACAAGTGTTGGAGGGATGAGATAAAACTGGGACACTGATGCATTGTTGGTGAATGGTGAATGGATCCAACCATTCTGGAGAACAATTTGGAACTATACTCAAAAAGTTATCAAACTCTGCATACCTTTGAACCAGCAGTGTTATTACTGGGCTTATATCCCAAAGAGGTATTAAAGAAGGGAAAGGGACCTGTATGTGCAAAAATATTTGTAGTAGCCCTTTTCGTAGTGTCTAGAAACTGGAAATTGAATGGCTGCCCATCAATTGGAGAATGGCTGAGTAAATTATGATATATGAATGTTGTGGAATATTATTCTATAAGAAATGACCAGCAGGATGAATATAGAGAGGCTTGGAGAGACTTAAATGAACTGATGCTAAGTGAAATGAGCAGAACCAGGAGATCATTATACACTTCAACAACAATACTATATAAGGATCAATTCTGATGGAAGTGACTATCTTCGGTAATGAGAGGATCCAATTCAGTTCCAATTGATCAGTGATGACACCCAGCAAAAGAACACTGGGAAATGAGTATGGACTGCTTGCATTTTTATTTTTCTTCCCAGGTTATTTTTACCTTTCTAAATCTGATTTTTCTTGTGCAACAAGAGAACTGTATAAATACGTACATATATATTGTGTTTAACATATATATTTAACATATTTAACATATATGAGACTATCTGCCTTCTAGGGGAGCAAGCAGAAGGAAGAAAGGGAAAAGTTGGAACAGAAATGATTGCAAGGGTCAATGTTGAAAAATTACCCATGCATATGTTCTGTCAATAAAAAGCTATAATTAAAAAAATAATAATTTGACTGGAGTGAGGAAGGTGATATGGTCAAACTGACATTTTGGAGAAATATTCGATTTTTACTAAGTTCTTTGCACCTTCAGAACTACTCATTGAATTAATGTCTGGCTTAAGAATACCCTGAGATGTGTAAACAGGAAGAAACTTTTAGTGAACTAATCTCCAAAGCTTGATGAAAAGTGCAAAGATGATGAGTTCACAATTGTGAAACCTTGGGAAGATTTTGTTGTTTTTTTGGGGGGATAAAGAAATATCAATCCATAAATAATCATCCATATTAGCTCCCTTACTCAATATTTGCAGAGTGCTTAATCATGATCATGCACAACAACCCTACAGACAGAATGGAGGGGACACCTTAGAATATCTTGGGAAAACTTCAATACTGAAATTTTTTGGCATAAGACAGCAAATAGCCTTTTCTAAAAACAGTAGAAACTTGGCTCCCTAGAAGAGGATCTTTTCCTAATGGGTATCTGAGTAATAATTCCAATCCAGCTCTACTCGTTCAACAACTTTTAAGTTTCCAGGTAAGAGAATTTTAGAGAAATCAAATTTTACTACCAATCAGCTACAACCAGGGAAATGTAAGCTTTCCTCATATGAACAACTTAATGCATTTCTCAAAGGCTCTTTTTTTCATTGTTGGGTTTTTTCCCTTCATTTATGCCTTCTCTATAGTTTCATATTTCTCACTCCTCTTTCACCATCTCCAATGTAGTATTCTAGAGAAGACACTGAACTAGGTATCAGTAGAATTCAATAAGCATTTAATTAGATTCCAGACACTGCTAAGCAGTGTGAATGTGAGGAAAGAAAAAAATCATATTCCAAGAGCTCACAGTTCAGTGAGAAAGACAACACATACGCATACATACAAACCTACAAACAAAATGTATATCAGATAAATTAGAGATGATCTTAGAGGGAAGTCACCAGAATAAGGGGAATTTGGGAAAGCTTTTTGCAAGAAGGTGGGATCTTAGCCGGGTCCTGAAGGAAATTAGGTAAATTAAGTTCAATTTCTAATTAGTTATATGACCTTAGTCAAATGATTCAGCCTCTCTGGGCATCAGTTTAATCATTTGTAAAGTGAGAGGGTCAGATAAAATGACCTAACCCAAGGTTTCTTCCAGTTCTAATATATGAGTTTCTGGGTAACCCTCTAATTCCATCATTTCCCACTAGAGGGAGTAGTCCCCCCTCAAAAGTAAAAACCCTATACTTTCCAGTAGAAAATAACTAGCAAGAGACTAATTGTGTAGCAATAAGGATAATCAAGTTAATATGTGTTGTTACATGTGTCAAGTGTCAACTTTCCTTTGTCTCACCCTGGGGAATTTTGAGAGTATGTGTGTTCATCCAAATAGCCATAAATATACTTAATAAAAACATCTGAATTAAATCATCTGAATTGGGTGTAAATAAAACTAATAAAAAATTATAGACTGTCAGCCCTTATTGAACTTATAGATCATCTCATTCCACACACCCATCCCATGTTTGACAGATGAAGAAACTGAGGCTCACTGAGGGGAGGTGTTTTGCTTAAACACACAACTTGTTAGTTGAAGAACTGGGACTAGACACTCAGCTACTTGACCCCCTACTTTGAGTTTATTTTCTTCCTCATTAGATGAGTCAACACATGGAGGAATAGAGCTGCTTAGCAGCAGGACTCACCATAAACAAAACAATGATACCATCAAGGGTGTGCTGGAGCCAGCTCTAACAGGCTCAAAAAGAGAACTCAATTGTTCAATTTTCAGTGTGAGGATTGATGCCTCAGAAACTGGCAACCTACAAATCAGGGCTTGTTTTATTGTTTTGTTGATTGTCTAGACTTAAGAAAGTGTTAATAGTACAGATTAAACTTAAAAGTAGTAAGTACATACTTTTTTTTTTTTTTTGGAGAGCCTGGGTTTTAAACATTTACTTGCATATTCTTGTATTGCTCTGTAAACATTGCTTGAATTTAGCAGAAGTACAGTAGTAGGCTAAGGGAATGAAATCATCACTAGCCTGGAGACTTGATTACTAGAGGCTAATAATAATCATAACAATAATAATGTTTACATAGCATTTTAAGGTTTGTAAAGTGCTTTACCTCCATCATCTCATTTGAACCTCACCTTTGTCTTCAGGGCTCTTGCTTACAACCTTGTATAATTATTTCCTAGAGATACAATGTCTTTCTGCTGCCTTCTCACACTGCTTAGCAGGACCACCCTAGACCCCTTTTCTGTGCAGTGTTCTTAATCCACTATGATTCAACAACTACAATGTGATGGGAATTCTGCTGGGCTCTGAAAGTTCAAAGGGAAAAAAATTTTCTTTGCCCTCCAATTATTTACCTTTACTTGCATTCTTTATTTCTTTTCCATCTCTATGGACAGAAGGGACCTCACAAGTCATTTAGGCCTCAATAGGCACCCCCCTTTAACAACAGGCAGTCTTTCAAGCATTTCTTGAAGATCTACAGTCATGAGGACTTCAATACTTCTCAAGGTAGCCTTTTCAATTTTTAGATAGTTTTAGTTGTTAGGATATTTTTTTTATATCAATCCCAGGCCTACAATTAGGAAGACTCATTTTTCTGAGTTCAAATCCAGCCTCAGACACTTACTAGCTGTGTGAGCCTGGACAAGTCACTTAGCCCTGTTTACCTCAGTTTTCTCCTCTGTCAAATGAGCTGAAGGAGGGATCGGCAACATACTTCTTTGCCAAGAAAAGTCCAAATGGGGTCATGAAAAGTGAGATATAACTCAACAAACTCATCTCAATGGAACTTTCATGCATTGGGACTTGGCCCTGAAATTAAGTAGAAAAAATATAATTCTTCTTTCATAAGACAGCCTTTCAAATACTTGAAAACAGATTTTCCCTCTGGTCTTCTAAAAATGGGTCTATAGACCCATTGCCAAATTGCCAAATTGCCTAAGAGATAATGTGACAAAAAGTGATAAATTTCTGGGCTTGAAAGTTTTTTAATTCACCAGAATAATTTCTGCTTTAATCATCACAACTCTTTTCTCGAAAGCAACCTAACTTTTATGGGCTGACTTAACCTTATGGAATGTTGGGCCAATTATAAGATCAGAGATTTCTTTCTCTAAATTCTTTGAGTCAGCCTTTCTAAATCTAGGTCCCCACCTTTATCTACCATAGACTTTCAGATGGAAAAGTCATTTCCTCCCAAAGTTTCTATCATTTCTACTTTAGCAACCAGTTCTTCCTTATTAGAATGAAGTCCAGGAAAGCCATCCCCTTCTTTGTGTCTTTTATCTTTAGAAAAATGCAAGAGGTGGAGCCAAGATGGGGGAGTAAAAATAGGAACCTGCCCAATCTCTCCCCCAAACCACTCCAAATTCCTTTAAATAATGACTCTAAATAAATTAGAGCACCAGAACACCCCAAACGATGGACTAGAACATTTTCCAGCCAAAACTAATTTAGAAGGTCAACAGAAAAGGTCTGTGACACTGGGGGCAGGGTGAGTCCAGCATGCAGTTCTGGTGCAGGCTGCACCCTTGGACTCAGCCCCAGCCCCCGATCTGCATCCTGCCAGACCTGTGAATCACCTGCAATACTGGTGGCTTCCAGACCTTAGCTCAGAGACACCAAAAAGGACTTGGAAGGTCATTTGAAAAAATCTGTGCAACCAGGGTGGGAGCCCAGCTTGTAATCCCAGCATAAATTATACCAGCACAGCCCCAATCCCAACTCTGACCAGCCCCAACCTGACCCTAGCCTCAACTGGACTCCTAGCATCAGCAAATTGGGTCTTCTGAATAAGCAGTAGTGCTAGAGGCATCTGGATCTCTTGGCCTGGGAACACCACAGAAAACTTGGAAGGTCAGTGGAGAGGTATTGTAGCAACAAGATAGGAGTCTGGTACAGGGTATCAGTCCCAGTACAGTCCCAGTGCAGGCTGTGCCAGCACAGCCCTGGCCCCAATCCCAGGGTGCATGCATCAGCAAAGCAGAACTCTGTTTATTCAGCACACTAGATCTTATAGCTACTGAAGCAGGGATACTTTTAACAGCTCTAGGACAGAAAAGAGAGCTTGTGATCAGGTTCCTCAAAGGATCTCTAAAGGATTTCTGAAAACATCTTAAACTTGATACAGTGCACCTTCCATCCTGAAAATAGAGCCTTTAACAGTTAAAAGAGTAATAAACTAGGAAAATGAGCAGACAGCAAAAAAAGTTTCTGACCACAGAAAGTTATGGTGACAAGGAAGATCAAAATACATAGAAGATAACAAAGTGAAGGCTCCTACATCCAAAGCCTCCAAGAAAAATAAGACTTGGGCTCAGGCCATGGAAGAGCTCAAAAGGGACTTTGAAAATCAAATAAGAAAGATAGAGGAAAAAATAGGAAAAGAATTGAGAGTGATGCAAAAGAAAATGCTAATGAAAAGAATGTCTTTAAAAAGCAAAATTGGCCAATTGGGAAAAGAGGTACAAAAATTCACTGAGGAAAATAATTCCTTAAAAAATAGAGTTTAGCAAATGGAAGCTAATGACTAAGAGAAATCAAGATACAATAAAGCAAAACAAAAAAATGGAAAAACTGTGAAATTTCTCATAGGAAAAACAATCAGGAAAATAGATCCAGGAGAGATCATTTAACAATAATTGGTCTACATGAAAGTCATGATCAAAAAAAGAGCCAAGACATAATCTTTCAAGAAATTATCAAGGAAAACTGTCTTAATAGTCTAGAATCAGAGGGCAAAATAGAAATAGAAAAAAATCTACTGATCACCTCCTGAAAGAGATCCCCAAATGAAATCTCCCAGGAATAGTATAGCCAAATTTTGGAACTCCCATGTCAAGGAGAAAATATTGCAAGGATCCAGCAAAAAAACAATTCAAATATAGTGGAGCCACAGTCAGGATAACACAAGATTTAGCAGCTTCTACATTAAAGGACCTAAGAGAGAAATGGAGCTAGGATGACAACCAAGAATTACCTACCCAGCAAAACTGAATACAGTCCTTCAGAGAAAAAGGAAAATTTTCAAACATTTGTGATGAAAAGACCAGAGGTGTATGGAAAATTTGATTTTCAAATACAGGACTCTGTAGAAGCATAAGGAAGTAATCAGAAAAGTGATATCATAAGGAATTTAATATTGGGGTTTGTTTACATCCATACTTGGGAGGATGGTATTTATAACTCATTAGAACTTTCTCATTAATATGACAGTTAGAAGGAGCGTGTGTATGTGTGTGTGTGTGTGTGTAGAGAAAGAGAGAGAGACTGAGAGACAGAGAGACAGAGATCACATGTGTGAGTTGAATATGAAGGGATAATATATTTTTAAATATGATGAAATTAAGGAGTAAGAGAGAAAAGTATTGGGAGAAAGAGAAAGGGAAAAGAGAAATGGTGCAAATTATCTGCCGTAAAAAAAGGGGAAGAAGGGGAGGAGAGGGTGAGAAAGTGAATCTTATTCTCATCAGAATTGGCTCAAAGAGGAAATAACTTACACACTCAATAGGAGTATAGAAATTTATCTTACCCTGCAGAAAAATAGGAAGGTATATTGAGGGAGGGAGTGGTCAGCACCAAAATACTTTTGAGGAGGAACAGGATGAAAGGAAAGAATAAATGGGGGGAAATACAGTTAGCAATAGTAATTGTAAAAAGAATTTTGAAGCAAATTTCTCTGATAAGGCCTCATTTCTCAAACATAGAATGAACTGAGTCAAGTTTATTAAAAAAAATTAATAACCATGCCCCAATTGATAAGTGATCAAAGGATATGATCTGTATCCAAAGAACTATAAATTCATGCATGTCTTTTGACCTAACAACACCACTACTTGACATAAGTAGCAAAAGAGATTCAGAAAAAAAAAAAGAAAAGAAAAATGACCTGTATGTACAAAAATTATTCACAGCAGCTCTCTTCTCTCTTACTCAGGGCAAAAAAAAAAAAAAAAAAAAATTAGAAATTGAGAGGATAGCCATCAATTGGGAAATGGCTCAATCATGTATATTTATGGTATGTGTTTAGGAGGGAATATTATTGATATTTGAAATGATGGACAGGATGCTCTCAGGAAGGGAAAAAAAAAGAAACCCTGGAAAGTCCTCCATGAACTCAAGAAAAGTGAAATGTACTATATACAAAGTATAACAATGTTCTGGGATGACCAGCTGTGAATGATTTTGCTAGATCTATAATTTTTTTTCACAACTTGACTTTTATGGAAATGTTTTATGGAAATTATGGAAATAGCTTCACAAGAGGTCTCTTAATTGTGGGTGGGGATAAGGGAGAGAATCCAGAACTCAAAAATTTTAGAAACAGATGTAAATGATTTTTTGTTTTGAATGTAATTGGGGAAAAATATTAAATAAATAAATGAAACAGAGAGCCTTTTTAGAAAAAAAAGAAAAGGAAAGGAAGGAAGGAAGGAAGAAAGGGAGGGAGGGAGGGAGGGAGGAAGGAAGGAAGGAAGGAAGGAAGGAAGGAAGGAAGGAAGGAAGGAAGGAAGGAAGGAAGGAAGGAAGGAAGGAAGGAAGGAAGGAAGGAAGAAGAAGAAGAAGAAGAAGAAGAAGAAGAAGAAGAAGAAGAAGAAGAATGAAATCATTGGGTTAAATCAAGAATGTATATGCTGCTTTGCTCTAGGTAAGGAGATAACATGCACTCTGTGCCTTGCACATGTTTATCAAATTGAGTTGAGTTGAATTCTGAATCTAGGTCTCCAGCCTTTTATAACAATATTTTACAACTTTTGGGGTCAAGTAATTGCTCCATTACGGGATGCCTCCATTCCAGCTGGGAAGGCTGTATCCCTCTCTTTCTCGTTCTTGACAGTTATTATATTTTGATGTCCCGTAACAATTCTGAAGCCCCGGGAATGCACCATCTTTGAATAATGCCCTACCTGATTTTTTCCAAGATCCCAATAGGTCATCCTCAAATGATGTGCCACAATAGAGTTTCTTTAGGCATGTCCCAAATTTTATGGAACTTTCACTTGTTTCCTAACTTCTTGTATTCTACCTCAATTTCTAGGGACAAAAAAGTATGAAAACCAAGCATAGGAGTTGATGAAGGATTCTGAATACAATCTTACAAATAATTGTTAACTTAGTAAAGCTTTTCCTAATTTCCACCCAGTGCTATAGAGAATACAGTCTGTAAGTCTTAATGCTGTATAATAAATGTCTGATATTATTATGAAGACTGAAACTGTGTATTGTTTTGAGGAAGGCAGCCTGGTATTTTGAGAAGAGCACAGTCCTGAGCATTAGAAGAAGTGGAATGAAGTCCATATTTTGCTGTTAACTGGCTTTGTAATCCCAAACAAAGTAATTTCCCTCTTTAGGACCTCAAGATTTTCATCTATAAAAAAGAAGTTTGAAGTCAGTGTTTCCCAACAGTCTATAACAAAACCAATCCAAGAAACATTTACCTACAAAGTTCCTGTGTCTTAATATTTAGACATTTATTAAATTAGCCCCCCTCCTCATTTCCCCTGTCCCAGCCTCACTCATCTTTACAAGCTGTCAGGTTTAGCTCCCCAAATCTCCAAGAAAGAATGATTTGAGAAGACACATGAGATTTTCCAGCTCAGAATAGGGTTTGGGTTAGCAAACACTAGACTATTCATAAGATTGCTCCTGGGCAGATGCATCAATTAAAGGCTAGCCTGCCATTTATGTGATCTTAAACAAGTTATTTAACCTCTTCAGGTCCTCAGTTTCCTTATCTGTTAAATAAGGGGATTGGACTAGCTAGCCTCTAAGAGCTTTTCCAGCTTTAAATCCCTAGTTTCATTACTGCTTCTGTGTTGATAAGGATGTCAGAATCTCTTCCCCACCAAAGTCCCAATATATCCATTCTGCACATTAGTCTTGCATCCTATTGAAATCTGAGTCACTACAATCCATCCAATATACCATCCAGTATAGTAGGCCTTCCAAATTCTAAATAGGAAGTTTTCTATCAATGGTGGCTTCCCTTCGTTTCAGAACCCAATCAGAGAACAATATTAATATACTTATTTCTCAAATGAGGAAACCCTTCCCTTTCCCCATAGTGTAAGACTAAGGGGACAAGAACCTTTGTCTTTTCTCCACTCCCCCTCCATCTTTTTTAAAAATCTCATATTGTCTGTGGCAATCATCATGATGTCCAATAGTCTAAGATGGCCTGAAAATTTATCACATTACATAAACTCATGATGTGTTAGTTAAATCAGAAAACATATTGACCAAAACTGAGAAGACTACAAACACTCTATGTGAGCAGCCCTTGGATTGCTATCAAACTAGAAAATCAGATATGAGAATTTGAACTCGGCCTCCTGCCTTCTTGCTCTTTTCTCCTAATGTGGGTCACTCTTTTAAGCAGGACAGTTTGTGGGTAAATCCCTTTGTGGGTCAGACAAACAGTAGTTTCTTAACCCTTGGGTGAAAATAACCAGGGAAAAGACCTTTTTGAGTACACTAAAGAAGTAGAGCTCTTTAAGAGAAAATACAGAATCTTTTTTTTCAAATGGCAGCCCATTCTCAAACCCATTCCTCGGTCTCTCAGTATCTGCTGCTCTTCAGGTACAGTTTACCTGCTTACAATCAGTGATCCTCTCTAGAATTTCAGCTTTTGATAATGCCTTTTCCTTAAATAAGCCTTTTGTTACCTTTCATTCCAGCCCTTCCATGCCCCAAATATTTGGGCTTCATTTTATGCCATGGCTCTAATTCTGAAAAGGTGATTGAATCCTAGCTAAAATGTACTAGGAAAAACTATTTGAAGGAAGTCTCAGATGGGTTCTCCTCTAAAAATTAGAATCCTTTTGCAAATTGTAAAATGCTATGCAAAGTTCCTTCCTTGAACCCTAAGTCTGACCTAATTGCAAACTGAGTGCTCAGTTTCTCACCCCATACATTTGCAGAGACTATCCTCCATGCCAGGAGCACAATCTCTCCTCAACTCTGCTTTTTAGAGCCTTTAGTTTCCTTAGAGATTTAGCTCATGTCACCTCTTCTGTCTTTTCATGGTTCCCCTGAATACTATCTCCTTCTTCAAAATATCTGCTGTTTAATTAACTATACATGTCATATATGTGAATGTAAGCTCCCAGAAAGCAAATATTATTGCTGTTTTTTTTAATTTTTGCTTCACAGCCTCAGTACCTAACCGAGTATCTTGTCTATAATAGGCACTTAATACACAATTGTCGAAATAGCCTAAATCCTGATAAATGATGGACAGAAGTAGCTACACCCAAAGAAAGAACACTGGGAAACGAATGTGAACTATCTGCATCTTTGTTTTTCTTCCTGGGTTATTTTTACCTTCTGAATCCAATTCTCCCTGTGCAACAAGAGAACTGTTCGGTTCTGCACACATATATTGTATCTAGGATATACTGCAACATACCTAACATATATAGGACTGCTTGCCATCTAGAGGAGGGGATGGAGGGAGGGAGGGGAAAAATCGGAACAGAAACGAGTGCAAGGGATAATGTTGTAAAAAAAATTACCCTGGCATGGATTCTGTCAATATAAAGTTATTATTAAATAAAAAAAAAAGAAATAGCCTAAGTTCTGCCAGTCAACTTGCTCCATAGTACTTCTAGATCCCTCAATAATGAAAGAGAAATGCTATATTTTAATATTTATTGAACACCCAGAGTAAGAAGGTGTTGATTCCCCTCCTTTTGCCTTTTTTTCTCGGCCCCCTTCCCTCTTTTCCCCTTCACCTAAGCTCTTTGAGGTCCAAGATTGTTTTTGCTTAAAAAACAACAACAACAGAAACAACTACAATGCTTAATAAATGCTTATTGCTTGATAGATAGAATTAATACATGAAACTTTTCATCTCAGTCTTTCAAATCGCCATTCAAATGCTACTTTCTCTGTTATGCCCTCCTGGATTCCCCCAGCAAAAGATAATCTCTCCCTTATCTGACTTTATACAACATTTATCAGTGCCTTATATTATTTTCACATTCTCTTTTAGTGAAATGTCCCTAAGCAGATAGAAGATCAGCACTGGAGCCTAATCTTAGGTTATTTATAGGGAAGTTCTCCTTACTCCTCAATACATTCATTCCAGATAAACTTGTGATGGAAAACCACAAGACAAGGTCAACGAGTCAAATCCTGAGGCTTGTGTGTGTAAATAGTTAAAAGAATAATAAAAGAAGTCATTTCTAGCTCTTTGAGTTTTGGGAGCACCTAAGTGGGTCAGAAACTATAGTGCTGGGCCTGAAGTCAGAAAGAATTGTATCCTTTTACATTTATTATGTGACCCTTAACAAGTCACTTCTGTTGCCTCAGTTTCCTCATCTGTAAAATGAGAGTAAGAATAGCACCTACATCCTATAGTTGTTATGAGAATCAAATAATGACATAATAGTTGTAAAGTGCTTAGCTCAGTGATAAGCATATAGTAAGCACTATATATTTGGTATTATCATTATTATATATTATTATTATTATTATTATTATTATAAGGTCACATTGGATAGTAATGGCTTTATCTATTTTAACTCATTTGAGGGAATAGTAAACCAATCATTATAAAGGTATATAGAACATTGTCTTCATGTTTAAAGGTTCATAGAATTCAGAGACAGAGGAGATCTCAGAGATCAGCCTAATTCATCCCTCTCATTTTATTATTGCTAAAGCGTCTTGCCTAAGATCACACCATCCAAAAGTTAACCCAGGTGTTCTGAATCCTAACTCATTGTCCTTCCATTTACTAGATTATAAAATGTTTTAGTGTGGGGATGATGTTTTTTATTCATTTCTTGTACACTCACCACAAAACTGAATATATAACATAGGCTCAATAAACTTTGATGAATAAGGGATAAATGAAAGGAAAGTAAAAAATCATCTTATAACTATCTGTGACAATATATACATGACTGAATATATCTATTACTTCTCATTTTCATGATAACTTAAGAGTTTTTTAAAAGCAGTATTGGATTTGATGACAGTAAGAATAATAGACTGCTATAACCTTGAATTAGGACTGGGAATCATTCTATTCTATTTGTTATCCAATATTCAGTTGCCTGATGTCATATTTCTTTTAGGTCCTGACTATTTTCTTGCAAACTAGTGTAGACTAGTTTTCTCAGATGTAATCAGTAAATTTCAATATTCCAATGGTGCTGGGTTGATATTCCCTTCAGTGATTCAGATCGCAAGCTATTGATGTTTTCACATACTGTGCAACTTACAGTATCCTTCCATAATTCCTCTGTAGAGATTATTTTCTGTGCATTGGATGTCGTCCTCTGGTCTTATGATATTTAGGGGCTACTGCTTCTGTACTTATGCTGTCTATTGGCTTTACCTCCTTTTCTAATCAGATAATTCTTGGATAATATATCTCATATGACTATGTCTTTCTATTAGCTTTGGGACTATTCTGTCAATTGTCAAGCACCTACTTTGCATGAGACACTTTGCTAGGCACTGAGGATACAGAGACTAAAGGGAAATAGTTCTTGCCTTCAGAGCTTACGTTTTATCTGTGGCAAACTTCTCTCATTTTACAAATGAGGAAACTGGGGCTCAGAAATATAATATGCTTTGCCCAGGCTCAAACAGCTAATTAGTAATAGAGCTGAGATCAATACTCAATACTCAGATTTTTCAAGACCATAGTTTCTTCTTCTGTACCAATAAATAATGAGGATTTTGTTGTTGTTCAGTTATTTCAATCATATTTAATTCTTCATGACCCTTTTGGAGGTTTTCTTGGCAAAGATACTAAGCAGGTTTGCCATTTCCTTCTCTATCTTATTTAACAGTTGAAGAACTAATGTGAACAAAATTAAGGGACTTGCCCAGGGTCATACAACTAGCATACAACTTAGGAAGATGAGTCTTCCAGACTCCAGGCCTGGCACTGGAGCAGCTAGCTGCCCACTTAAGTGAGAATAACCTAACTAAATTTTAAAAACAGTTTTAACATAAGATATTTTAATGCTAGTATAATATAGTATTTCTTTTTTTTAAAAAGGCATTAAAAAAAAACCATGAGAACCATATGGTTCTCATATTGAAACAGCTATATTTATTTTTCCAAGTAAGTTGTGTGTTAAAATATATTCCCAAATATTATACCCTATAAAGAAAATATTATATCCATGTTGTAGAAGATTTTATCATATGGATGAGTATGTCATTGAATTTTTTTCTATTAATAACATTAATAGAAAAAATTCTACACTGATGTCATCATTCATTTTTGGTCAAGTCATTCTCCATGAGAATGGTGAATGTCGTTGACAAACTATATAAATTTTAGCTATTACAATTGTTATTACTATTATTTTTATAAAACAGTTCCACTGTGGTTAAACCTCTCAAATAATCTTGTAATGATCTTAGAATAAACATCAAAGACATTTTATTGCAGGTTGTTTTCCTAATACATACCCACAAAGACACACACACACACACACACACATATTATAGATATATATATCTATAATATGTGTGTGTGCATAGATACATAGATGTAGTAATCAGTAAACAATAAACACAACAGGATTCTGTTTATCTTTTAAGTAGATTGTATAGCTAAAGATATGCAATTCTCTAGAAAAATGTCTACAAAAATCTTTCCTCATTATGCCCAAAGGGCTATAAAATGGTGTATATCCTTTGATCCAGCATTTTCATACTGGATCTGAGTCCCAAAGAGATCATAAAAGAGAGGAAAGGACCTACATGTATAAAAATGTTTGTAGCAGCTCTTTTTATGGTAGCAAAGAATTGGAAAATGAGGGGATGCCCATCAATTATGGAATGGCTGAATAAGTTATGGCATCTGAATGTTATGGGATTTTATTGCTCTATAAAAAATGATGAGCAGGCTGATTTCAGAAAAGCCTGAAAAGACTTATATGAACTGATGCTGATGGAAGCGAGTAGAGCCAGAATAATGTATTGTGATATAATTGACTCTTCTCAGCAATGTATTGACCCAAGACAATTCCCATAGACTTGGGACAGAAAATATCACCTGCATTCAGAGAGAGAGAACTATAGAGAGACTAAATAAGTATTGGAGCATACTATTTTCACTTTTTTTGTTTGTTTTTTCTTTCTCATGGTTTTTCCCTTTTGTTCTGATTTTTCTTTCACAAAATGATTAATATGGAAACATGTTTAAAATGATTGTGCATACAGAACCTATATCATATTTCTTACTGTCTTGGAGAGGGAGATAAAGAGAGGAGGGAGAAAAAAATTGGAATTCAAAATCTTACAAAAATAAATGTTGAAAACTATTTTTACATGAAATTGAAAAATAAAATACAATTGAAATTTTTAAAATCTCTTCTTACATTTTCATCAAATATATTCAATACACTGGCAAATGCTTTTAAATAAAGACTTTCTAGAAATAAAAACATAACAATATGGGTTTGGTAATTTTTGTCCTTTCAGATGCCTTCATTGAATA
The DNA here is from genome assembly GCF_016432865.1 of Antechinus flavipes. Classification (NCBI taxonomy): domain Eukaryota; kingdom Metazoa; phylum Chordata; class Mammalia; order Dasyuromorphia; family Dasyuridae; genus Antechinus; species Antechinus flavipes. The sequence continues at coordinate 603,334,086 of NC_067399.1, forward strand.
ATACTGTTTATAATTTTTTGGTCACTTGATATTTTTCATTCCCTGGACTACCTTCAAAACTATTCTCTTGGTGTTTTCAGAATTGTGTTCTTTCTATTGTCAGTTCCTATTGTCAGTCCTTGTTCTGTTCCAGATACTCTTTCCATCTGTGTCTTCCTACATGTCATTTGCAGTTCATCACTTATTGTGTTGGATACTGAGTGTTTAAAAGTGGAAGTTACAGTGTCCTTGATGATCATACCAGATAACTATAGATATTCTGGCATATTTGTATTTATTTTGTGTATATTTAGATATGAGAATATAGATTTGTACATGTCGCCTCCAAATGTAAGTTCCTAGAGGGAACTGATTGTTTTGTCTTTCTATCTTCAGTACTTATCATGGTACCTGACACATAATAAATGCTTAATAAATGCTTATTGATTAAATAGTTTTCTTGATATGTCAGTGTTTAATTTTCCACATAGTTCATGGTCAACATAATCTTATTCCATACTACTGGATCCTAACTTAAATTATTTTGTTATAATTGTTATATTTCTAAAGCCCTTCTTTAATGTTATTACATTAAGACATTTGAAGTTATTTTGGGGGGAGATCTCTGAACCTTAGCTGAAAGTCCAATCTATCCATATCCTATCTCTATTTCTGCAGCAGCTATTGAGGGAAATACCCACCCTATCCTGTGGACCTAATGTTTCTATAGAAGCAAAAAGACTGTTTGCATTCTCAAGTCTAGAAAATTCTTCTTGTGCTGAATCTGGGGATAAAAGACATTCAGTCAAGTCTAAGAGATTCTGTTTTCCTGGTCACTAGCAGACAACACATAAATCAGTATCTGGCCAACCAGAGACTGTAACAATCAATTAAAACCATTGCTGATCCCTCTTTTCCTTCATTACCTTGATTACAGATATGGAATTTACTATATAGTATCAGTTTTGGTCAATGTGTTGTTTGGTTTTGTTGAACTGTTTTTTTTTTCCTTTATTTTCTTTTAATCTTTTTCACAAGAGAGAGCTCACTGGATAGGAAAGGGAGGAAAGACATATATCCAGAAATAAAAGTGAGATCAAAACAAAAGGAATCAGTAAAAGTTAAAGGCACATCAAAAAATGCTGATTTAATATGAGCAGGGATTGCTTTTACCCATAATGGAGACTTTCTCCAAATTCCAAAAAGGGCTAAATTCTTTGTTCATTACATAAAATTTCAGAAAACAGAATCTCTTGAAGAAGGGATTTCATCAGGAGACAGAAAGAGAACTTCCTTCAAAAAAGGGGTTGGGGGGCGCTTCTAAGAAGAAAATATAAAAAAGAACAAAAGGATATAGCCATATAGAATGGGTGGTCCCAGGATGTTCTTGAGTAACCATGAGTAGAGATCCAAACTGTAACAGTCTAATAGCTGAGACATAGTCTAGCAAGCAGGAAGTATAATACCTGAAGCTACATTCAGAGGATAGATGTTCAAGAGATCAATTCCACATAGAAGAATCTGGCACTGCAGAGCCACAAGATGAAGCAATTCCAGCTTCCAGAATTTATAGTAGATCACATTGGCCATTGAGAACAAATCTGGGAATAACTGACACTTTTCCTTATCCAGCCATATCCTATGTCCTTGGAAATTTTTCCCAGGAATTTTCTACCCCAGTCATCCTAAATAACTTAAAGAGTCTATGAAATTGCATCTGTTGTTATTGTTTTTTAATCTTGTCTGACTCTCCCTGACATCATTTGGGTTTTTTTGGCCGAGATACTGGAGTGGTTTGCCATTTCTTTTCTGTAGTTGAGGAAACTGTGGCAAACAGAATTAAGTGACTTTCCCTGAGTCACATAGCTAGTAATCATCTGAGGCTATATTACAACTTGGAAGATGAGACACTCTGACTCCAGGCTCAGCATTCTATCCACTATATTTGTTTATGGGATTGTAAATCATGATGCTTCTGATTACCTGTGTTATTTACATTGATTTTTATGTCTTAAGTAAATTTTTACTCTAAGATTTGGGACACATATAGTCTGTAATAGAAATTATTACACTGGTGGGGACTTGAGCTATGACTGACAGAATTAATTACCAAAAAATAAAGCTATCCTAAATTTGAGGAAAGTAAGAAGGGACTCCTGATTCAGATTCTTATAGTCTATAGGGGGCCCTACTGTTAAACTAATTCTGACTGGTTAGATCATGCAGCCAAAAACACTAGGAGAAAGAAAAGGGAATTGTATGTGATATTCAGGCTTTCATCTTACAGATTTTAAGATCAGCATATTATTGCCTTTGTGTATATTTTCATGTGCTTATATTCCTGGGGCTTCATTAATACCAAATTCCTCAGATTTTTTTCCATGGACTAACTGAATTTCTCTTTCCAGCTTCTTTTCTCCACATTCTCCCTAATGTTTTTTTAAATTTCCCTTTAATGGATGCAACAATGAGACACAAAACTCGAGTTTTCAGTATACTTCTGAAAGCTTTGTCATTATCCCAATTTTTTCTTTGGGGCAATGAGGGTCAGGAACAAAAATTAAGAACACCTGCTTCATTTTCTTAAAGTGGCAACACATTTCAAATATAGGTTCTTCAGCACTAGTTTCAGAAAAGCTTATCTTTCCCTCTACTTCCCTATGATCTCCCATACACCCCCTTCTCCCCTTCCATGGTCCGTTAATTTAATAAGCATCACCAAGAAAGAGGTCTCCCATCCCTACCCAGCATAGTAAGAAGCTCTTTGGATAGTGCTCTGATCCAGGATTTCCTGTTGTCCCAAAGCTTATATCCAAAAACATCACCTAACAGGCACAGAATAGGCTCCCTTTATTTCTGATTATCCACCTCCAAATACCTTTCTAAGGACAATATCCAGAGTCCATTCTATAAGCTTTAGAATGTTTTGTATAGAGCTATTTTTTTTGATACAACACTTACCTACTTCTTTTAGACAATGGCCACGAAGTTGTTTCCCACTGAAGATCTCTCCCTTCCTCAAAATGTTCTGGAGGTCAGAATGGTAAAGACTTTTGTTGTTATTTAGGGTATTAATGAAGAGCAAATGAACGCACTGTGGGAAGGGAAAAGGAAAATGATCACTTCTGGGTCTGTGATGTTTAGGAAACAAAAATAATCTCTTAATTTTTATATGGAATGGATATTTATTTTTTTTGAGATATAGGCTCAGCATATTAGAGATTAATGAGTCAGCTAGGAGCTACCTATGATTAAGAAGCTTTGGGAGTCAGACTAGAGGCAGTCTGAAGCACTGAGTTCTTTCTTTTTACTGATGTCAACCTATGTTACCTCCTAGATGGAACACTGAGGCAGCACCTAATTTAAAGTAAGTAGTTGGGCTATTTCTAGAAAATCATAATGAAACCTGTTCTTCCAGCAGTAACCCAGACCAATAAAATTATTTGAAAGATAATTGAAAGATGTCAGAAGGAAAACTAAGGAAATTATTTATGAAATCCTGGATCAGAGCACTATCCAAAGAGCTTCTTACTATGCTGGGTAGGGATGGGAGACCTCTTTCTTGGTGATGCTTATTAAATTAACGGATTATGAAAGGGGAGAAGGGGGTGTATGGGAGATCATAGGGAAGTAGAGGGAAAGATAAGCTTTTCTGAAACTAGTGCTGAAGAACCTATATTTGAAATGTGTTGCCACTTTAAGAAAATGAAGCAGGTGTTCTTAACTTTTGTTCCTGACCCTCCTTGCCCCTCTGAAAACAAGCTTGAGTTACACTAACGTATTGTCCAATAGGCCTGGATCCAGCAGGGTTTGGGAAGGCCTGGTTAATTGGATTCTAAGAAGCACACCTCTGGAAATGGTGTGCTGGCAAATGTTTCACAAGTTTTCTGGAGAAAGGTATATGCTGAATACACTTTTAAGTTTAACCTGTCTTATTAATATTTTCTGCATTACTTTTTTAAGTCTAGATAATCAATAACACAATATGTGAAGCCCTCATCTGTAGCATTTGCTGATTTTTGACATACAAAGACTTACACTAAATATTAAACAATAGGCTTTTGGGAGAACCCTATTTTTGTTGCCTAAAGAGTATAGGAGTGCTGTCTCTACCTCTCTGACTGATTGAAATAGTTTGGAATAACAAGGAGGGTGCCCTCCCTTGGCATAGACTCTCCAAGAGAAAATCATCTTCTCGAGGTCATGTGAATACTTGGCAGGCATTGTACCTTTGATAACTCCCCTCTGTTATGGACCTTTCAACCTCAGATCAAAACTAGAGGATCTCTCTCTCTCTCTCTCTCTCTCTCTCTCTCTCTCTCTCTCTCTCTCTCTCTCTCTCTTCTTTCTCTCTCATTTTCTCTTTCGTTCTTTCTCTCTTTGTCTCTGTCTCTGTTTCTCTGTTTCTCTCTCTCTCTCTCTCTCTCTCTCTCTCTCTCTCTCTCTCTCTCTCTCTCTCTCTCTCTCTCTCTCTCTCTCTCCCCCTTCCCTCTTGAGAGACAATTAGGAACACTAAACAGGTATCTTCTGAACTTTCATAGTCACACAGCTCTCCACAAATGTCCAGTGCTGTGACCTGGGAATATTACATCTTTATGGTCCATATAATGTCGAAGGCAAGTCCCCAGGCTTGAAGATAATCACCTACATTTTCCTGACTCAGCTCTTTACCACTCCAGTTTCATACTGGTGAAAGATTCTAGCAAGGTATCAGAGACCATTTATTGGAGTTATTTCCACTTAGGCACATAGAATATGCCCCACACCCTACTGGGTCTCCTAAAACTATAACATTTGGCTAGCAATATCCATAAGCTGAATGACTGTCTTCTTTGGCATGGAGTCATTGGCCGAAAAAGAAAGAGGTGCATCTCCCTAGCAGTCTCCTTATGCAGTTTTAACTTAATCCAATTATAAATTGTTGAATGTGACAAAGTTCTTCCATTCAGAAGAAAAATGCTGTTTTTATTATATTCAACAATTTCTGATTGGAAATAAAGAACATAGTAACTAGTTATTAAGAAATACTTTTCTGAATAACTTTTTTAGAATAGGCAATTGGGTTGATAAATTATCAAAAGATATGAACAGACAATTTTCAGATGAAGAAATTAAGGACATATATTAGGCACATGAAAAAATGCTCTAAATCACTATTGATTAAAGAAATTTGAATTAAAACAACTCTGAGGTAGCACCTCACACCTCTAAGATTGGCTAAGATAACAGGAAAAGATAATGATAAATATTGGAAGAGTTGTAAGAAAACTAGAACATTTTGTTGGTAGAGTTGTGAAATGATCCAATTATTCTGGAGAGCAATTTGGAACTATGCCCAAAAGGCTACCAAACTGCATACCCTTTGATCCAGCAATGTTACTACTTATATCCCAAAGAGATCTTAAAGAAGGGAAAGGAACCCTTATGTGCAAAAAATGTCTGTAGCAGCTCTTTTTATGGTGGCAAAGAATTGGGAAATGAATAGATGCCCATCAATTGGGGAATGGTGGAATAAGTTATATTTTATAAAAACATTGGAATATTACTATTCTATAAAAAATGATGAACAGATTGATTTTTAGAAAAGCCTAGAAAGATTTATATAAATTGATGCTGAGCAAAACAAGCAGAAACAGGAAAGTATTGTATACAGCAACAGTAAGTTTGTAAGATGATCAACTATGACAGACTTGGTCCTTCTCAGCGGTTCAGTGATCCAAGGCAATCCTAATAAACCTCGGAGAGAAAATACCATTCAAATCCAGAGAGAGAACTAAGGAGACTGAATGTAAATCAAGATATACTGTGTTCACCTTTTTTGCCTTTTGCTTCTGCTTTTTTTCCTCTTGTGGTTTTTTTCCTTTTTGCTCTGACTTTTCTCTCCCAATATGATTCATAAGAAAAAAATATTTTTAAAAAATGAATGTATATGCATAGCCAAGAAAATTTTGATTTTACATGTAACTGGGGAAATAATAATTTTAAAAAGGCATTTGAGGTTAAATTACCTGCCTGGTGTACATGGCTAATAAGTGTATCTAAGGCTGCATTTGAACTCAGGTCCAGGACCAGCTCTTTATCCACTATGGAGCTGCTCTCCTCAACTCCAGACAACTTTTACTGTTCCTGGGAAAGCTCCAGGATCTCAGACAGCTCACAATGAAGACACTATCAACATTTTGAATATTTTGAGTACTTATCAGTCTTAGCTCAAGTGCCTATAGAATTGGAAAAAATCCTTTCAATAGCATTCTAATTTTAATTCATAGACATCTCTCAAATTGTCATACTTTGGTCAAGATCTACAGCAAACATTATGTTCCAGTTCTCCAATAACTAGGTCTCATGACTGCTACTACATTAAAGGAAGTTATCTAATTTTGGTAGCCTAGACTATTTTTTAAAAAGTAAATCAAATGAGCCTCCAAAATATGACTTCTCTGGTAAATGAAGGTAAGTGAACTCCTTTCAGTCTTAGGGTCTTAATAACATACCCTCATCTCCTCCTAAAAGGTCTGCGTTGGTTCCTTGAGTGTGTAGATAGATTTCAGAAGGTCCATGAGCTGAGATGGGACAAATAAATTGCATCTTCCCTTTCACTAAACACCTTACTGAAATTCAGAATTTCCTCCAGTTATTTAAAAGCATTATTGTAAGAAGGGTTCCATGGTATTCACCAGAATACCAAAGAGGTCCATGACACACACACCAAAAAAAAAAAAAAGGTTAAGAATGCTGTCCTACAGCATTCAGGATGGCTTACCTAATAGCAGCTAAGGCAAATAAGAAACATCCAGAATATCAAGTAACAAGCCCCTATGTTATGTACCTATTTGTTTGTTAAGCACCTATGATATAATGGAATTATTCAACAAATATATTTATCGCAAAACTATTGAAAAGGTATGAATGGGATTCAAACCCAAATTCATTAGCAAGAACAAACACAATAACAATAGGAAAATACCTGCAACATTGGCAGAACTAGGGGTTATTTAGTGAAGACTGTTAGCATCCCTTTGCAGTCTTCTAGTTCTGTCTCTGGTTTTCTGAGTTTGAACTATATCCATGAATCTAGTCTATATCTATTGGCTCCATATGTAGATACCACCTGACAGCTCAGTCAGCTCAACATAAATCCCACCTTAGCTATAGAAACCTCAAGGAGTCAGGAAGACCTGAATTCAAATCCTGCCTCATTCTTAGCTAGAACTCTAAGCAATTCTTCTGTTTTTTTCTCATACAATAGCTTTCTAATTTTACATATTTATGAATTAACTTTAGAGCATTTTAAAAAAAGCGATCCCCCTTGAATTAAGCTGCAACCCCAGGCTTTGTCAAATAATACCAATAATCTTTCCCACCTCTGTTTTGTCACATTTACAACATTGAATGCTTCCTCATTTTTCCTCATTCCCCAAAAGCAACCCAGCCCATGTTTCTACAACATGTGATGAATTAGGTTGTTGAATATGATCAGACAATGAAATGAGTATTGAAAATGTGAGTCATTTTTATTTTCTACACTGACCAAAATAGCCCTTAAAGAAAAAAGAAAATCTTATCCATTTATTACCTATCTATGAATCAGCTATTCCATCAAGTTTAGGAAGAAGATAAAAGACCATTTGTGGGAGAACAGTCAATAATTCCATAATGCCAATAGGAATCTGTTAGAACTCTTGGTATTAATTTAAATCTATGCCCCATATTCAGTTTCTAAGACCCAAAAAAGAGAAATGTTACAGAATTTTATACCTAGAAAAGTCTTCAGACATCATCTATTTTGAACCTCTCTTTTTAAAAAAGAAACTGAGACCAAGGAAGGGTCTTGATGGGATGGTAGGGTCATACATTTAGAACTGGTAAGTTCCTTAGAAACCATCTAGCCCAAACCACTCATTTTATTTTTAATAATATTTTATTTTTCCAAACACATGCAAAGATAGTTTTCAATATTCACCTTGCAAAACCTGGTAATCCCAAATTTTCTCCCACTTTCCCTCTTCCCCCTCCTCCAAATTCCAAGCAATCTTATATAGGTCAAACAGATTGTGCAATTTTTTCTAAACATACTTCCATATTCACCATGCTGTTCAAAAAAAATCAGATCAAAAGGGGAAAAATATGAGAAAGAAAAGCAAGTAAACAACAACAATAAAGGTAAAAACACTATGCTTTGATCCATATTCAGTCTCTTGTTCTCTCTCTGGCCGCAGAAGGCACTATCACAACTTTATTGGAATTGCCTTGAATTAAACCACTCATGTTAGAGATGAGCGAGTTAGAGCAGAAAAAGGAACAGGTCTCCAGAATTCTGAAAGCTAGGACCTTCTCCCTGTGTTTAAAATATCACTGAAGGCAAAAGCTGTGTAGTAATTAACGTGTGTTACAATGGAAAAAAGCCCTGTATTGGAAGTCAGAACAACCAAATTCTAATTCCTACAACTGTATAACCTTCACCTCTCTGTTTTTAATGTTTGCCATAGGGCATGATACAAAGCATGGACTGACACTGTATATTATATTGTGTCATTGGCATGATGTTTGAATGATTAGTGTGATTTAATATGACAATGTGCTGTGAAATGGCAGTGCATGATGTGTGTGACATGGTATGGAGGAGGATTCTGGCAAGACTCTTGCCAGCAATGACTAAAAGAGAGATCCCTCTATGGTTGAAACAAGACAACCTGTGACCTTTTTCTTTGTGAAGATGAAAAATAGACGCAGCCTTGATCTCCTAGAAGTAATGTCCTCTTGCTATATAATCTGGAAGATTTTAGTCAGCTTCTAAGGAATCAGCACCAGGCATTTACCACTCAAGAAGACCTTGATAGCATTATATTCTTCTTCAGTTGGAAGTTCAGCCAGAAAAGGATTGACTGAAGCAAAATAGTCAGTAGCTCCAGCATTGGTTGATAATGGTGTCTGTTGAGAATATTCTGGCAGTATTCAGTTCATCTCTCCAAAATAATGTTGTTATTAATGATCAATGTGGCTCTACCAGTGCTGAGTAGTTGAGATGCACTAAAGGCTTTTTTGACTCATAAATAGTCTTCAAAGCATCATAGAAGTGCTGATCAATGTAAAGTTGAATCTCATCTGCTTCTTTACTGAGCCAAAAATTCTTCATTTTCTAACCTTCACTTGCCCTTTGAAAGAATTAAATGCTACTTTCTTTGAGATGTACAAACTATTCTGCTGGTAAATCCTGTGAAGTTCTTGTTTTTCATTTAACATCTTCTGAATTTCCACATTTTAAAAAATCAGTTCTTTTCTGATATGTGAAAGTATTCTAGCCCAGATCTGCAAATGTAGAACTGTACACCAATTCTCTGAAAGCTATCCATTCCTTTTATGCTCCATTGTTGCTGGGTGTTAACTCAGCTTTTCCTCTAGGTCAGCAATGAACTCTTTATTCACTGGTATCTAATCTAATCTAACAGATCTAATCTGTTGATGTTGAAACTTCTTACGGTTTTTGCCTTGGGGCCATTTCTTTTGCAGAATGTAAATGTTTAGCCTGGAGAAGATAAGACTATAAACTGTCCAGTTCACTTTCACATCATATCACTGACATCTTCTATTAAATGTCAGTACTTGCTTTGAGGATGCATCCTTAACATTTTGTGGCAGTTAGGTAAGTGGAAGACAGGGTTGATCATGAGGGGGTAATGAGATACACAAGTCTACTTAATGCTCTTATTTCATTTTAATTGTGTCCTTCAAAGTCCATTTTTGTGGTTTAAAAACATTTGACATGCATCCTCTTAGCCCAGACCACTGACTAGGGAAGGGCAGATATTATTATTCCCATTATATAGATAAGAAAACAGAGGCTCAAAAAAGATTAAGTGATTTGCCCATAGACACAGTTTAAATAGATTTGGATTCAAACCCAATACTTCTTTCCTTTTCTTAACATACTATCCTATTGGGATTTGTTGCCATTAGAAATAAGAATAGCAGAATGTTAGTGCTGGAATGTTCAATCCTCTTATTTTACAGATTCAGAAAACCAAGGTTGAGAAAGGTAAATTGGCTTGATTATCCATATGTGGAATATTAGTTATAGAAAATAATGAAGTTTTGAATGCTGTGGATAAGTTCATTTACCTTGGCAGTGTACTTTTCAGGGATGTCCACATTGATTATGAGATTAACACACACGTTGCCAGAGCTAGGTCAGTGTTGGGAGGCTCTGAAGCAAAGTGTATTAGAAGAGAGGTATTAGACTGATTACCAAACTAAAGGTCTACAGAACCATTGTGCTGACCTCATTGTTGCTCCAGTGCCATGCCAAGAAACTGAATTGCTTCCATTTGAACTGTTTTAGGAAGATTCGGAAGATCACCTGAAAATTACCTGTCAGGATAAGATACCAAATACTGAGGTCCTTTCTTAAACAAAACTGCCAAGCATTCCAATTCTACTGCAAAGAGCACAACTCCATGGAGCTGGCCATGTTTTTTGAATGCCAAATATGCATTTAAAAATATATATATATTATGGAGAATTCACACTGGACAAGTGCGTAGACGTGGTTAGAAAAAGCGAGATAAGGACACTCTCAAGGTATCTCTTAAGAACTTTAGAATAGATTGTATGACATGGAAGACACTAACACGAGACCACCCAGCATGGCGTGCCCTCATCAGAGAAGGTTCTGGGTTCCATGAGCAAAGCAGAATTAAATTAGCCCAGGAGAAAAGGGAGATGCACAAAGTTACAGAAGGCACCCCAAGTGTTCATATGGCTATTTGTGGTCCATCTATAAAAGAGCATTCCAAACTTGTATTGGTCTGATCTACCATGGTCCGACATACTGTAACATAGTGATGTCATTTTGGTCCTCATGGAGAACAAAGGATAACAACCAAACAGTGATAAAGCAACGCGCAGTGGAGCTGGGACTAGTCTCTTGCCTCCTAATTCACTGCTCTTGGTTTTACTCCTGCCCTGCCCTAAATAAATGGACATTGAGCAGCAGACATTGAACAGGACATTTCAGCAGACTTACCATTTCAGAGTAACACTGGAATGGGTCATTAGAGTGAATTTAATACAGACAAGAAACAATACACCACTCAAGCTTTTGAAAAAGTAGCTACATCTGTGATAAAAAGAGTCAGTTGAGAGGGAGCCTGAGGGAATTCAGAGTGTAGTTTAACTTTGGCTACTCCCTCCCCTGAGAAAGAGTAAACTGTACTTTGCCTTAAAAGCTGGAGGCTGATGTTTAGCACACTCGAGATATTGGGCTTGTAAACTTCCTGGTTCTGATGGGAGGGTGGAGGCGGGGGGGGGGGGGGGAGGGGAGTAGGAGGGAGGTGGGAGAAGCTTCAAAGAGATGTTTTAAAGCTAATAAGTTGCCAGGAGTGCTTGATTCTTAACTGAAATAAAAAAAAGTGAATTTTGATAATTCTGATAATTCTTATTTGGAAAATGAGGAAACAGCAAAATGGAAATGACAGATGGATTTTAGACACAGTCTGAAGAATTTTTAACTAGTTGAGAAAATAACCCAAGTAGAAGAATTAAAATGAACTCTATAGAGTCAGAATCTATATTTAAGTTCTAGCTGTGATTTCTCTGTGCCTGTGACAGGCAGGTTATTTAACTTTTCTAAGCCTCAGTTTCCTCATCTGTCAAATGAGAATGATACTTGTACTATCTGTTTCACAAGGATTGTTGTGAGATAAGTGCCTTATAAATTCTAAAATGATTTAGGATGATACCATCATAGATTTAAACTTGGAAAGGACCTCAGAAGTCAAGATCTTCATTTTACAAAGAAACTGTCCTGGGTGATTAAGTGACTTACTCATGATCACTACATAAATGTGAACTATCACTATAATAATTATTAAAAATAATTGGGGAGACACTGGAAAAGCAGTAGGACATTTTCAAAAAGAGCCCAACCCAGGACTGATATCTTCTCATTTTTAAATAAAGACCCTTCCTGATGAAGCTGGGTGACCTAGACTTCCCTTACTTTTCATGCAAAAGTCTCACAATAACTTCACTGTAATCTGTGGCTTGTTTCAGATCACTATCAGTATAATTGCCTGAGCCCTTGCATCATATTGTCATCCCACTATTATTTTCAGTCAGGAGGAAATTGGAGGCTTCAACACAGAATTGAGAGACCCCATGTTGTTTTGGTTACTGATTAGATAATGGCCAACTGATAGATGGGCCCTTGAAGGGTCTGTGATAACCACTCAGAAAACCAGTGTTAATTTAATTACATGAATGGAGTAAACAGGCAGAGGTTAGCTGGTTAATATAGTCATTGTTAATTTAGACGAGGAAATAGATAGGGTTCTTATTAACTTTCAAGTGACTCCAATGTCAGGCTTGAGAAGAAGGATTTTGAAGGATAGAACTGAAGTGAAATTGGACGATGAAAAATTAAAGTAGTGACCAAAAATAAAACAAATATATTTCAACAATATGTCAATATGTCTTCAATGTTTTAATGGATCTGAAATTTTATTAATATAGGTATGTTCTCCATCAGATCAACAAGGACTTGAAAAGAAGTGTCAGGATCTCTTTTTCACTCCTCGTTTTTTTCCTTTAACTATTAGAACACACCCTGTTTTCCAAGCTAAGGTTTAGTAATCAAGTTGTGCCCTGAGCTTTTCATAAGACCAATCCTTTGCACTCACCCTCTAGATGAACACTTGCAACTAAATCATGGAACTGATGGTCCCCGAGTTTGGGAAGCATTGCTTTGAATGGACTTTTTGTTACTAGACAACCTTGCCTCACTGTTGTAATTGTGCTTCACCACTGTTACTACACTGTATTGTTTGATTCCTTATCTAGCGACAGATATATTCAAGGTTTAACCCCACTGCCTCAGGTCTCCTATTAGAAGAGGCTCCTAATACATGGGTCTAATTTCTCTCCCTTAATGGAATAAAGAATTTTTTTTTTTTTTTTGCTTTTAACCTATGTGAACTCTTTGGTATTTTTGGAGTTAACAATGGTTGCAAAACTTCTGTAACTCTTTGGTTATTTGTTACCAGAGTTGACAGAAGTCAAATCAATACAAGGCAGGGCAATAGTTATTTGCCCCCAAACTATATTGGGAGATTTTCCATGAAGTCTTTCTCCTGAGCTAAGGAGAGCATGATGTCCAGTTCTATCCAGATTCTGAAATGTAGAAAAGACAATGACAACTTTTAGAGGGTTCAAGTTACACAAAGATGATCTCAGGGTTGGTAATGAAGATCTATAATAAAAGTTAATGGGGTTTCTCTTTCTGGAGGAATAAAAGACAAAACACTGATTTAATAATGTATCCAAGTATATGTATGAAAGACTCTCATGCTGAAAACTGGTTCTCCATTTCCAATAAGGATGAAACATGACAATTGAGTTTATAATGTAACATGAGAACTTTGGGTTACAAACAGGAAAATGACTTCCTTACCCCAAGATTAATAAACACTGGAATGGGGTAACCCAAACTAGTATAACTTCACCAGTAGCTCCATAAAGCTGTGAATGTCTAGGTGAATAAATTAATGAATGAAAAAAAAAAAAAACCACGCCAACATATATCAGACTCTTACTATTTGCGAAGTATTGTGCTAAGCATCTCTTCACTACCTATCACTCTCAACTCTTTCAAAGTTATCCATTTGTCTTCTTCCTTTCTACTCTTCTCTATACTCTATGACAAAATTAGAACTTGAACCCAAGTCTTCTGTCCTCTTGTTGTACTGGAAGATTCTGTATCTACTGCATCAATGATTCTTAAAATATAATCCCCTAAACCTTTTGAGAACATCTACAAGGTCAGAACTATTTTCGTAATAATACTAAGACATTTTAATTTCTAGTACTATAAATATTGGTAGCTACAAGCTCATCTGAAAACAGAAGTTCTTTGCAGGAGGTGGATTTGTAATCATTTGTAAAAAAAGAGTATAAAGTGGCCCCGAGACCAAAAAGTTTGAGAACTGTTACACAGTGCACCATATTGCCTCTCATAATGTATCTATTTTTTTGTTTTGACTTGCTTGTATACATGTCTTATTCTTTAAGTACCAGAGGAAGCTATGTTTCATTATCAGTTTCCTAAGACTAAGATTATTCATTAGGATTACAGTTTAGTTCTTGAGTTGCTGAACAAATTCAAGTGAGGAATTTAGAGGAACTTGGGGGAAGACTGGTATGAAGTGATGCAGAATCAAAAGAACAAAATATACAATGATTACAAAATAATGTTGTTCAGTGTTATTATTCTTTGCAATATTAGGCCAATAGTGGGTGGAAGTGTATGAATAGTTAAAGATTTCATTCATATAATTTCCTAATTGCTTTCCAGAGCTTATAGATCAATTTGCAGCTACACTAACTGTGCATAAGTACTAAACTATAGTGGTTTTACCATGTGTGTGGCCCCCTTTCAAGTCTATGAATCAAATGCTTACAAATCCAAGGCTTCTATAACAATTTAGAAGGATATTGATTTAAGCCTTGATTTTTTCAACCATAAAGAATTCTTTATTCTTTTCTCCCCAAAGGCATGAAACTATTGCATTGACTATTGTAATATGAAAAAATTTACTTTAATTTAAAAAATTCATTCATTAAGCATTTTATGAGACACTCTCCTAGGCCCTAGGGACACAGAGCCCCCCCAAAAAGGGGGGGGAAGGAACAATTCCTGCCTTTGAGATTGTTGTTCAGTCATTCAGTTGTGTCAGTTCTTTGTTAATTTATATGGGGTTTTCTTGGCAAAGATACGGGAATGGCTTGCCACTTCTATCCCCAGTGGATTAGACAAATAGGGTTTAATGACTTGCCCAGGATCACACAACTAGTGTGTGTCTGAGATTAAATTCAAACTGAGGTTTTCCTAACTTCCCAATGCCCTATCCACCGAACCACCCACTGCCTCTAATCTATATTAATCATTTGTGAAATGAAAGAGGTTTTGGTAAATTCACAATGGTCCCACATCATCTCAATTTGTCCATCAGCAAATGGAGATTATAAATCAATTAGCTCAGATCAAAGAATCTAGATTTAAATCCCAGCGCTGTCACTTACTATTTGTTAGACTTCTGACAAATAGATTTACTTCGCTGAGTTTTATTTTCCTCATCTGAAAAATGCCCTCTGAAGTGACTTTACCATTCTCCTTTCAACTTCCAGGACTGTCTAAAGAAAAAGCAATTTGCAAGAAACTATGGGATCTTTTTGAAACTGTGTCTTTAAGTGGATGTTGAATTTATATGTAAACATCCATTACTGCCAGGTTGACTAGTCATTGTCCTGATTGGGTAGGTTGCCCTGGTTATATGGACACAGCCCATACATTATATACTGCAGAAAGGGGTGTGTATGTCTTCTCAGACAAAGTCCAAGTTAGGAATGGTGTTATTTCCTGATGTAGATTCTCACAATTAGCAGGATGGGAGCTACATCCCGTCTCCCCTCTCTATTTCCTACTCCTTGGGTTCAAAGGACCCTCCCCAAGCCTGTTGACGTCATTGTTTCTCCAAATAGGAGCATCTTAAGCCAAACAAAGCCAGAGTTCTAAGATGGTAATGTGGTAATGTTAGCTCTCTTCCATGAAAATTTTTGATGTACATCTATATAGAAGATTAGCTGATTATGTGACTAATGCTTGAAATATATGTATGTATGTATGTAATCTTTTCAAGTCATGGTACTGGGAAATAACTAGTCCAGTGATTGGGTTGTTTAACTGGAACACTGAAAATGGCTTTGTTTATAAAACATCTAGGATGGAATATATTTTGATGTTTATTTCAATGAGCCTATTTTAAAGCAATCTGGAATATATTGCATTCCACTGATTGTGGGATAAAGTTAGATAACTTCTAGACCCACCTCAACTGGGTACACTTTGTGTTCCCTTCTTACCAAAAGGATGTTCAAGTCCATTAGCACCTTATTATTTTTCTGCCAGTGATTGGCTTCCTGCTAGGTATTATGAGGTAGAGTCTGACCAAGACCAGTCAATATACATTTGTTATACAAGCACACATATACCCACATATATGTGTGTGTATGTATGTATATGTTTTATACACATATATGCCATATGTAGGTGAGAAGAGGATACAAGCAGCTTAAAGCACTGTCCCTGTTCTTAAAAGGGAGATAAGACACTTTATCTTAATAATGCTAGCCAAGATAGAGGCAGTACTTGTATGAAGGATACAGTCACACTGAGCTAAAGTTGAGAGAAGAGAACAAGTGATCCTGAGTGATCAAGAAAGACTTCTCAGAGGAAATAGTCTTTGAATTGAGCTTTGAAGGAAGCCTTGAAAGATTTCAGTAGATGAATAGAAAGAAGGAGAGCATTTTAAGATAGGGAAATGGTGTAAACAAAAGTGTGGAAGTAGATAATTGCAAGGTACATTGGAAAGGATGGTCATTAGAATGAATAGGTCAAATTGACCGCTGAAGCAACAGCAGGAGATAACTTTAGAAGTACAGATTGAGGGTATACCTTCTCAACACAGTTTGAACAAGACAAGAGTCTAGAGGAATTAGCACTCCATTTGGAAATAGAAGAATTGAGTTTCAGTCTCCTTTCTGCCATTTATTACTTAAGTGGCCTTGGACAAATCCTTTCTCAGTTTTGGAACTGATGTTCCTCATCAGTAAAAAGGAACAAATTAGGCTAGATAATTTCCATGTTCCTTTCTAGTTCTGCATCCTAGGATTCTGGCACAGATAAATAGAGAATTCTGGTGAATTGAATTCAACAAAAATTAAAATATAAGTGATTGTTATTATTGTGATTGTGGTGGTAGTGGTTGGTATTATTTTAATTTTACAGTTGGAAAAGATATTACTGATTTTAATAATGAAAATTTTTCCTTCCATTCCTATTAAACCTGCAAGTCAATTCCATTCAATTCTATTCAGTGATTTTCAGGGACTCTTCTTATAGAATTATTGGTAGAGATGAGACAGGGGACTTTCATGACTTTATGAAATAGATATATTCCTTAAGTTGGAAACCGTTTAACTATGAAACCCACCAATATAATAGTTGCATACAATTCTTTAAGATCAAAATCACTAGTTTATTTGGAGACAGGTAACACTCTCTTACTGACACGTTGGAACAATGGAAAGCACAATCATGCCCACTGAATAATCCCTTTATAGGGTGAATGCTTATAAACTTGTGTGCCCTGTGTGCAGGCGGGATGACTCAAGGATACATGCATTGTTCGAGAGAAAAGAATAGATAGATCTGTTATTTCTTGGCCAGGTCTCCTTTATCTAAAACAAACAATAGGCTGGTTCTGTAGGGTACTGTTATGTGTGGGTGCTGGGGGAAAGAAAAGTTTATAACAGATTTCAGAATAATGAGAAAGGAGCACTCCAGGCCACCACAGAGAATTGAATTTGGATTTTTGAAGATAAGAATGAGGGGGTGGAGGGTGGAGAGGAGGGCCCCCTGTGGCTGTTGAACCAAGAAACACTAGATAAAAAAGATAGGAATATTTAGCCATTTGTTTCAGAACAGTGCATTTTCTGACTTTAAAAGAGCCTTTAAAAATATGTGGAAGTTTTTTTTAATTCTTTAATAATTAATGGCAACATCTTTTAAGATCAATCTGTTGTTCAGGATTTATTAAATGCCTACTGTGTGCCAGAATTTCTATTAGGCACTGAGACAGACAAAAGTGAAACAGTCTGCAACGTAGCCAGAGGAGATTAGGTGTACATATTCAGAGAGATACAAAATAACTTCATTGGGTTAGGCTCTAGCAGCTGGGAAGATCATGAAAGTTTCATGTAGAATCTAGCACTTGAGCTGACCTTGAATGAAATGAGTGATTCTTTTTTCATTAAAAAAATTTGAACTTAAATACTAAACAAAATAAAATGTGTATAAATATAGAACATAAAAATCACATATGAAATATGAAATAGAAAGCTATTTCATAGTGTTGCCTTTAAAAAGAATTATATAATAAATTTCTCATTTAATTTCCAAACTCTCCTACTTGTGTGTACTTCCTTCTGAACTCTCTTTTCTTTTCTGTGAATAATTTTTTAATGGATCTCTTAATGGGGTGGAGGATAGAGTATCACTAATGTTAATTGCCTAATCCCCTTCTCAAATAAAAACTGATAGAAAAAAATGAACTCATGACAAATAAACATATTTAAGCAAAATACATCTACACCACCACATACAAAAACATGTATCTCTTTCTACAATTGGAATATATCAGCTCTCTGTCAGGAATTCGTTCCTCTAAAGATATGGTTAGTCATTATACTGACGTGTTGTTCTTAAGTCTTTCAAAGATAAACAACTTTGGAGTTAAACAATCTTTACAATATCATCATCCTTGTAAATGTTGTTCTCCCAGCTCTGTTCATTTTATTATGCATCAATCCATATTACCAGGATTCTTTAAAATTACCTTTCTTAATTTCTTATATTTTAATAATATTCCATTACATTCATATACCACAATTTATTCAGCCATTCCCCAGTTGATGAGCATCCTCTTTAGATTTTAATTCTTTACTTTTCTTTTACTCTCCCCCCTTAGATCCCTTCTTCTCTTAACCTTTCCTTTCCCTATCACCAATTGTTTCTCAAATAATTTGGAGTATTTTTACATCAAACTGTATATAGGTAACCAATGCTCCAATTAAAAGTGCTTTAAAGCAGAATTGTGGGTCTGATGCTCAAAGCTAGAGAAAAATAGATTTAGGAGTCGTCAACATAGGAATGATACCTAAAGTTAAGGGAATAAAAAACTTTAAAAAGAAAAAAGTCCAAGGGTAGAAAGTTGGCAAACATTCACCTTAGTAAGCAGAAAAAGAATAAAGAATAAGGAACTAATTAAGAAGACAAACATAGGTCAATTACAGTCTATTCAAAATAGACTATTGCTGTCCCACAAGCTCCCTCTATTCTTTCCTGACTCTCCACACTCTACCTTTTCCCTACTCTCAACTGTATGTCTAATTCTTATCCATCCATTAGGGACCAACTTGAAAGCATCCTTTTCCACCAAGTCTTCTTTTATCACCATGCTGACAGGGGACCTCTCCCTCTTTTGAACTGCCTTGGTATTTTAATATACCTTCTTTTGCATATGGCTGTCTCCTCTATAAGTATACCTCATTCAACCCTATATCTTTCAAAGATTTTAGCACAGAATCTTAAATAAAGTTGGTGTTCAACAAATATTTGTTTCAATGAATGACAAGAGCAAGAGGGTAAGAAGAGATGCGGGGACTCAATAAGGGGAAAAGAATTGAGAACATCAAACAGGCTTCCTAATATTTGTATGTTTTTTTTTTTCATATTTGCCCAAGTTTGATGGAGAAGCAAACCAGAAAAAGATGGGAATGTCAAGCATTCTTGTACTCAAGTGAGTTGGGAAAACTCAGCTGAGCTTATAATAGTCCCCACAGCACATAATACAGTACTGTAGCCCTGAAACAATCACGAGTCTTTTATTGAAAGGAAATCTTGCATGAAATGCCGGTGCCAAAGACGACTATATTTAAGTCTCCCAGCCTCAGGGGTGGTCCTGCTCAGCAAGGCTTGATATTTCGAATGCTCCATGTGGCGCTGCCCCCGCCGTGCACACCTGCACTGGTTGCCTTTGGCAGGCAAAGCAGCTTTTGATCTCTTCTTACCCTCTCAAGAAGGCAAAGGAAAAAGGGAAGGAGTTAAACAAGCAAGTCTCATTAAAATGGAGCGAATAATTGTGAATGGAGTTCAGGCTGGAAACTTCTGGGTCACACAGCTGTGGATTGTGTGGCCCATTGAGGGTTGATAGGAAAAAAATTACCCTGGGAATTCTAAGTATTGTTCAGAACTGACTGCAGCTTTCATTGTTAGACTCTGATTACAGCTTTTGTTTTGATATAAAGTACAGTTATTAAATGCCAGGCTGGAACAAAGATGTATTTACATGCAAGGAGTGAATAAAAGCACTCTATTTTGGGAGATGTCACAGCTTTAAGTTTGGGGGATGGGACTCAGGAGAAATGGAGAGCAGAATTGATGCCTGCAATGACATTTAGGCTCTGGGTGAAAAGAGTACGGGATATGAACTTAAAGATATTGAAATTTAGTACTGATTCAGTCACTAAATAGCTGCTCAGTTTTGGCCAACTCACTTTGTTTCTATGAAACTTTAGTTTCCTTCTTTGTTTAAAGAAATGGCTAAACCAGATTATTTCTAAGTCTTCTTTCCACTCTTGCATTCCTTGATTGTTTAGTTTTAATCAGTACTAGGCACTTTGGTGCAGTGTAATGATCAGAAAACTAGAAGGCTTACGTTTGAGTCCTAGCTCTTAGACTAATTTGCTATGTGATCTTGAGCAAATTACTTTACCATTCCAGGCCTTGCTAATTTCCCTATATGTCACTTGATTGCTTTAGGATTAGTGGATGAGATCCGAGGTATCCAGCATGCAGCCAGAGGGCCATGCAACCAAGAGTATCAGTAATGTTAATATGTAGTTTTTCTAAATCAGTATGTATGGTTTTTTGCTTATTCGTTTTCAGCAACGTCCAACTCCTTATTAATCCATTCAGGGTTTTCTTGGCAAAGATACTTGATGTTTTGCCATTTTCTACTCCAGCTCATTTTACAGATCAGAAAACTGAGGCACACAGGGTTAAGTGATTTGCCCAGAATGACACCGCTAGTAGGTATGTGAGACTACATCTGAACAGGTCTTATCGATTCCAGGCCTAGCACTCTTATCTCTTGTGCCATTTAGCTGCCCTAGGTCCCCATTTCTAGTTAAGTTTAACACCACTGGGCTAGATCAGCTCTAAAATTTCTTTCAGATCTAATATGTTATATGATTCAGAATGCAAGTAGATGATGACTACCCTATGACAAAGTCTTATTCCTTGCTCCTGAAATTAATCACCTGTAGTATGTCTATATGTTTAAGTGTCATGTTTGTCATTTTGAATTTTCATTCTTAAATGAATTTAGAGAGAATTTATCATTGATATTAATTGAATCAATAATATTGAGTATAGAACTATGAACCTTATAGACACACTCCATACTTTAGATTCACTGAAGATTTTAGTTTCTAGTTATTCTTTGACAAAAGATTTTTAATAGGAATGGAGTAAAAGGGGAAGAAAATGATAGGAGAGAGAGGATAAAGGAGAGATCTTGTCAAAGTGTGAAGAGAGAGGTTAAGTAATATCAAGACAAACTAGTGGGAAGAAATAAAATGGAAGAGTCAGTAGGGATATACAAACACAGTAATAATGATCAGGAGGAGAACTTGTGAGAAAAAATCAGGGGTAGTAATCATTGATCTCAAAGCTAAAATTTAAAAAGTTTCAATTAAAAATAGAGAAATTTATGTTATTTGTCAGCCATATTAATATTGTTTTAGATTTTTCAAAACAACTTGATAGTATAAGGTTGGAATACTGCTGTGGCATAGGAAATGATAAATTGATATATTTAGAAAAATATGGAAAGATTTGGACCTAAGAAGATGATGTTATTCACTTTCAGTGAAACAGAAGACAAATAAGAATAGTACAAGGTTACATAGATGTATATAAATGTATATGTGTATAAATGTCTATTATTATAGTTATCTATGCATATGTATATTAACATGCATATATTTGGGTATGTGTGTAAATACACATGTCTATACTCAAATATATCTATGCTTTAACTGTAGCCTGCTTGGGGGAGGTAGGAAGGAAAAAAGTTTTTTAAAAAAGGTAACATAAAAGTGCACAGCAGAGAATAAAAGAAAACCTACAAAGAAACAAAAATGGATAGTTCTTCATACAATTTTTTATTATTATAATATATATTTTCTTGAAATGGAAATGTATTGGTTACAATATTTTGAATCCTCTTATGTTCTGCAGTAGACATGACAATATTTTTTCTTTTCCCCTTTTTCTTTTTCTACATTATATTTGTTTAAATGATTTTAAATGATTTTTTTAAAATTCCAGTTTCTTTATCAAAAGAAATCGCTTGATTTCTCCACTTACTAGTTCTTTACTATGACTCTTAAGGAACAAAAGTAAGATATATTGGTTTCTGTTTGTAACTTGAGGTACTACACAGTATACCCCAGAAGTCTTGGTGTTATATATTTAATGATATTAGAAGTTTAAGGAAAATTGAGAAAACTGAGAAAAACTGAGATTAAGTGACATGACCAGGACCACACTGCTATAGTCGGTGGTCTGTTTTAAACACAGGTTTTCCTGATTTCATGCCCAGTACTCTAACAATGTGTAAATATAAATGTTACAAATTCATAAAGAGCAAAAGTTAATTATTTAAGATTTTAAAATATTGATATGTTTCTTTTTAAAATTCAATATAATCTCTGTCTTGTGTTATATATTACTCTGGTTGATTTTTGAACTGGGTAAAAACTTTCATCAGCTGTCGCTCAGTGACTGAAAAAACTGCATTTGTAATCATAGCCTTAAGTCATCCGAAGAAGAAGGTTTTGATGCATACATGATTGTTTTGACATGATCTGACAAGGACAAAGTCTAATGGAGATAGAGCAGGTGACTGAAGTTGCCAAGCAAGAGGGCCTCTTCTACTGATCTATACTTCTGATGAAATATCATCCAGAAACTGTCATATCTTCAATGAATAATGACAGGGTGACTTGTCTTGTCAAAAAAAAAAAGTTGAATGTATTATTTAAAGCTCAAAAACTAGATAAGTGTAAAAGAAATATAAATAATTAACCTTTCAAAAGATTTTCTTATAAGTTTGTAGCATTTGTATTTTTAAAGTTATAAAAAAGCTTAAAACTTTACTAAGGTTTTTGGGATATACTGTGGATTTGTGTGTACATAAGCATTATGTAATATATTTCTCTAAACTGCTCATAGAAAAGTCACTTGCCCAGAAGGTGCTTAATGAATATTTATTAAAATGAAGAATGCTGACATTTATATAGTAATTTAAAGTTTTCAAAAAAATCTTTATATTTACTGTTTCTTATTTGATCCTTGTAATAGATACTTTTATCCCCATTTTAAAGATGAGAGAGCTGAGAGTCAGAGAGGATCACAGACACACAGGTAAGAAGGTGTGAGAGGAGGTCTGAATGAATCTTAAGTCCAGCATTGTAACTACTATATAACACTGTCACTCTTCTTTTGACATTTAATCATTAGAATTCTCAAGTCTTCCAACTAGAAGGGAGTTAAGAAGTGAGTTAGTCTAAAGATTGAAGATAAAGGAAAAATGAAGTTAAGATTATTGGGACTTAAGGCAATGTGATTCAATGAATGGGGCACTGAACTTGGAGTCAGGAAGAGCTGATTCAAATCCCTCTGACACAAGCTTTGTGATCCTAGCCACGCCTCAGTTTCCCTATCTGTAGAATGATGGGGTTCAACTTCTTAGCCTGTAAGTTTCCATCCAGCCATAAAGCTTTGATCATGTACGTGATTTAAATCCAAGTCTTCCTGACTCTCAGTCTGTCACTCTTTTCATTACTCCATCTGTTGATAGAAGTGGGGAAGGGAAGGGATAAAACATTTTAAAACAATGAAAGAATAAATGAATTGTTTGATCATTATAGCAAACTGCTGGAAGATCCGGAGTGAGATATCCTGGCTCTCTTGGTCCACTGTTCTTTACAGCACTCGAAGCTTCAGAACTAAGTAGGATTCAGGAATCAAGAACTCTATCTTAATCATTCACCTAGGATGAGGAACATTTAACTATCTCATTTCTCAATTTTGAAATGGAAAATCAGAAAATATCACAACTCAGTATTTCCCCTCACCTCCTCCCTTATCTAACCTTCCTTCCCACTGCCACCCAACATAAATCTATCTCCTCAGTACCTCACACCATGTCTATTCTTGCCTTTACTCCTGCTGTTCCCCTTTGCAAGACATTATTGCTTAGTATAAATGAACTCTTATGGTAAGTGGTGAAAAGAGAGCACATTAAATATTTATGAAACACAGCGACCATTTATTCATTCAAGAAATATTTATTGACTGCCCACTAGGTATAAGACTTTTGAAGTAAAAATTCATACGGGGAGCGAGAAAACTCTGGAGATAAAAGAGACATAGCACAATGGGTAGCGAAAGGAACTGAGCTCAAAAAGCAAGCACCACCACAAATCTTCAGAAACTGAAAACTATGAACTTGGGTTTTCTAGGACCCTCTCCTGGGCCCATTAGGGAGTGGCCATCATAACCTCAAATTGTAAACCAGCCAGCTGTGGCCCCAGATGAGTAGCCTGGATTCAGAAAATCTTGCCTTTCAAGTTTTCAGGCCACTGGAGCAAGAGTTTACATGTTTGGATGATAGCAGACATTCTGTGCATGGCAACTGGAGGGTTTACAAGCAGTGAGTGAGAATTAAACTAGGAGGCTTTGGATAATTAAAGCCTGATCTAATGACAGAGTGTTTAATGAGTCTGTGACCCTCACTCACCAGGACCCAGGGACCACCCCGAGCCAGGTCCTCTGAGCTGGGCAGTGGATTTTGTTACATACTTTCAGCCTTAGCCTGTATCATGTGCTACGTGGCAGATCAGAGTCCTAGTGAGAGCAGAGACAGAGCCAACTCTCCAGAAGTCTAGGACAGAATTATCTCCTCTACATTTCTTAAAGCTCCAGGAATTTGGGCTGTCTGCTGGCCTGATGAGAATTCCTTTCCCTTGGCTTTAGGGAACATGGATTGGGAATGATTTTCCATATTCCCAGGAAATTGACGTAGCTGCCTTTTTTTCTTTCTTTTTTTTTTTTCTGTTTCCTAAGGGCAGGTCTCCTTCCCAGCCAGGCTGCCACAAGCATTAGTAACGCTAATGGAAGGCACTTCAGTCACCTGATTGGCTGTGTAATCTGGGCAAGTCATTTAATTATTCCTCACCCAGTAAGTAAATGAGCAAGGCAGTGGGGTTAGGGGTCCCTTTCCCTATCTTAAAACAGCTCACATTTACTTAATGCTTCAATTCCTAGAATCATAGAATTACAGCTGGATTTTAGTTCAACGGGCATTTATTATGCACACAGCAGATGCCAGGTATGTGAAGATCATAGCCCACAGCAGGAAAGATTTCAGAGGCCATTTAGGCTAAGCCACTTATTTAATGGACAAGGAAATTGAGGTGTTGAGACATAGCATCAGGGCAGGATAAGTCCCTTTGATTCCTGAGCAAGAGTTCTCTGTCCAATACACAAAGACAAACTCGGTGGATCAAAAAACATCTATTAAATATCTCCTATTAGCTAAGGGCTAGGTATACAGAAAGAAGCAAAGCATAGTCCCTACCCTCAGGGAGCTCACAGTCTAACAACAAACAAGTATATACAAACAAGCTATAGGCAGGATAAATAGACAATAATAAGAGTGGGGAGACATTAGAATTAAGAGAGATTTAGTCAGGCTTCCCACTGAAGATAGAATAATAGATGTTTAATAAATTCATGCTGATTGCTCATTTTGTAAAGATGTCATTACTGTGTGTCCACAAAGTAGGATAGAGACTTCAGTCTTGCCATTTCATTTGCATAGGGGACTGAGGGTTAGATAGCTGAGCAGCCAAGAACTTGCTCAAGGTCATTAGGGAATTCTCTTTACCAATTTAGGTTTGCAACTGTACTACAATTTAATCTTGAGCTGTCTGGGGCACTGAGAGGTTAAGCAGTTTGGCCAATGTGACATAAACCCAAGTTTTTCTAACTCCTAGGTCATCATTCTCTCTGTCATTCCATTAATTGATATAAAGATAGGAGAAAGGCTACTACATTTAAAAGGAAGAAAATAGTAAATATATGAGAGGCACAAAGTATTCAGAGAACTGTGAATTAACACAGCACTTCACCAAAACTTCATTTTATTTAATCTTCCAAATAGCCCTAGAATATATAGTTATCCCTCCTTCCACATTTGTGACTCTCCTCATCTCGGTTTTAATATATGGCAGGTAAATATAAGAATTTTATTTTTAAATGGATTTTTTGGGGGGAGGGAGGAGAATTTTACAGAAGCATCAGACACTTGGAGGCCAGCAGATGACACAGCCTATGGACAAATACTTAACCTAAATTTTACAATAAGTTATTATAAGCACCCCATAAAAGAAAAAGGAAAAATTCAGGCTCCTCTGGTCCAAAATGAGGGCCAAAAAATTTTATGTGGATTTTCCAGATCTCAGGAGTGTTGTGCCGCTAAGCCCTGAGATGTGGAAGGAATAACTGTATTCTTATTCCCATGAGTCTGTTGTCCAATTCTTTAACCCAAATAGAAAGGTCAAGCACTGGATCATTTAATCTTCTCTGTGTCTGCATTCCCATTGACAGAGCATTCAAATATAAAATTTGCAGAGGAGATTGCCAGGCAGCCAAGAATTTGCTCAAGGTCATATTGCTAATAAGTGACAGCTAGCGTTCTTCTAAATCCCCCTTCTCTTTCCACTACATCATGGTCATATGAGGAATGATTCTAAGCAGGGGTCTGCCAGAGCTGGCTCTCACCAACCAATCTTTGAGAGCCAATCTTTAGATCTTTCATTGGGAGTATTTACACCTCAGAAGTTGGCAGACTTCGAATCAGGGCTGGATTTGTTTGTTGATTGTCTAGATTTGAGAAAGTGATGGGAAAGATGCACATTAAACTTAAAATTGCGCTGTGGATACATACATCCTTGCTTATCTAACAGGGTTGCTTCTGGCAATCTTAAATTAAGTTTATGTCTTATCTATGTCTGAGAATTTGGGGAAAAATCACAATACTCAATTGAAATAGTTGGAAATATTAGTAGTATTAGGGGAAAGAACCCTAAAATAGGCATTAGGATATTTGAATTCTATACCTTAGGCAAGACAGTTTATCTATTTGGTATTCATTCTTCTCTGTAAGATAAAGGGTCTACCACTCTAGGATTCGAAGCCAAGAATAGGAATAATTGGATGTGAAATAGTTTCCATTATTCTTTTAAAACTTTGATGGGGGACAAAGTCCCCTTCTTCCCCAACTCCCTCCCCCCTCCCCTAATCACTCAGGATTAACATTTTTTCCTGGGGTGAAAATTTTCTGATTTTAAGTTTAGTGAATATGAGTGAGTAGTGAAAACTGAACTGACCTATTATATCTGGTTCAACCCCTCAGACCCTGCTTCATAACTGAACCAGCCCCTCACCAGTCCCTACTCAGTTTGTTATCTTGCCATCTCCCCTGTCACACAATATATAATTTCCCACTCCATTCCATGTCTTTCTTTTGCTCTGGAAAAAATAATTGAATCAATGTTATCATTGATGTTGGAAATGGCATGATAATTTAATTTCCTATGGAAGGCAACAGATATCTCAATGATAGAGTGCCAAATCTAGATTCAGGAAGACCCGAGTTTAAATAGGACTTCACACATTTCCTAGCTATGTGATTCTACCTGTCTCAGTTTTTATTTTTAATTGTAAAATGGGCCCTGTTATGAAAGTCAAATGAGATAATATTTGTAAAGCCTGACACACAGCAAGCATTATATAAATGTTTATTCCCTTCCCACATTGGTCCCACTCACAATCGTTGTGACTGATAACATCCTAATCCAAATCTTTTCCTGGTCATCACTCTTCTGTAAGTGTTGCATCCTTCTAGAACAGTTTTGGGTTTTTTTGTATGAGTGTCATGGGACTCTTTAGTAGTGTGGTAAAGCCTGTGGATCGCTTCTCAGAATGAGTTTTTAAAGTTTGTTTGATATATTTTGTTTTTATGTAATAAACATTTACAGATTGTCCTCCTCCCTTCACGCCATTTCATGAAAAGCCTCTTGCACAAACTAAAACAACTAAGTAAAATTAACAATAGAAGGATCTCATCTAAAATGAATGTAACATTCCACATCTGTAGCTGTTGTAACTTTTTAAAAAATTAATAAAAATCTATATTCTCTGTCACCTCATTAAAAAGTAGGAAAGAAAAACGAACTTATTAGCATATATGTAGTCAAGTCAAACAAGTAGATAGTGTATTTCATCATATGGATTCATGGATTGTCATTACATTGATCAAAATTATTATAGCTTCCAGAATATCTCTATAATTGTAATTGTATAAATTGTTCATGTTTTGTTCATTTTATTCTTCATCACCTTATAAAAATCTTCAGAATTGTTCATTTTAAAACTATTTGATGTTACAATGTGTTGTTTGTCTAGTTCTGCTTACTTCATTTTGTTTCAGTTCACACATATCTTTCCGTGCCTTTTTGAAATCATTTATTTCTTCATGTCTTACAGCACAATTGTATTCGATCACATCATAAACTACAAAGTATTCGGTCATTTTTCAATTGATGGGCCACCCTTTAGAACTCCATAAATATTTTTGTACCTTTAAGGACCATTTCCTTTTTTGGGATATTTTTTGGATACATGCCTGGATGTGGCAAAGCTACATCTAAGGAAAAATACTGTTTAGTGACTTTTAATATGTAATTCCAAATTTCTTTCCAGAATGGTTTACTCATTCACAGGTTCACCAACCAGTGAATCAATGTACCTGTTTTCCCAAAGCCTCTTCCAACATTTGTCATTTTCTTTTTTTAGTCATCTTTGCTAATTTGATGGGTGTGAAGTGGAATCTCAGAATTGCCTTTAATTTGTCCTTCTCTAATTAGCAACATTCCCACTCATAAATCTATAAGTCACCTGAGTTTCTTTACTAAAAAAGCAAGCACTTTTTCATATCCATAGATCATTTATCCATTGGGGGATGACTATTATTCTTATAAATTAGATTCAATTTGTCTTGGAAACAAGATAAATTTTTTTCAGATAAAAATGTTAAACAGATTCTGTGCCCCTCCAAGTTCTTTTCCATTTAATATTTTTATTGTTGAATTTGTTTCTGTAAAACTTTTTTTATTTTATGTAATTAAAATGATCTTTTTCTCTTCTGCAATTTCTATATCCTTTTTTTAGTCATTAACTTTTTAAAATCCATAACTGTTAAACAATTTTTTCAATCTTCTCTAATTTGCTTACATTAAATGCTTTTGCATTTAGGTCTTATACCCATTTGGAGTATTTTGATTATATACAGCTTGTCATAACCTCAAATGAGGTTTTCTTGGCAAAGATACTAGAATGGTTTGCCATTTCCTTCTCTAGATCATTTTAGAAATGAGGAAACTGAGGCAAACATGAATGAGTTGCCCAGGGTCAAACATTTGGTAAATATACTCCCATCTTCCTGACTCCAGGTCTGATGCTCAGTCCCCTGCACCCCTAGCTGCCCCATCATTTGGAGCATTTGGTTTAAAAGTTTCAAGCATTTATATACATTTGATTTCTCCCATACGATTGCACAGAAGTATTTTTTGTCAAATGGTGAGTTCTCAATCTAGTAACTTGTGTTTGAGTTTATCGAATGCTAAATATATTTGCTTCCATATGTTATGTACCTAATCAACTTCACTAAGTGACCTCTCAAATTGTTTTGAGAATTACTGCTTTCTAGTGCATTTTGAGAGCTGGCGCTGCTTGGCTCTCTTTCTTCCCCCTATTTTTCATTGTGACCTTTTGTTTGATGATAAGATAATATATGCGTGTGTGTGTGCGTGCTAAAGACTAATACTGTATGTATAATAGCCAAAATAGAATTTTTGGTAGCTTTTTATTTTTCCAAATACATGCAAAGATAGTTTTTAACATTCACCTCTGCAAAACCTTTTTCTCCCTCCTTTCCCTTCCACCCTCTCCCATAGACAGCAAACAATCTTATATAGGCTAAACATGCGATTCTAGAAGTCTTTCTAATAAAAAGATAAACTTAGTAAGCTAGAATCCTTTTCAATAAAGTCAGGGTCAAATAAAGATTTCCATTGTTATCTTTTCTGTTTGACTCAGCACTAGAAATACTGGCTATAGTAATAAGCATAGAAAAGAAGAATAAATAAATATATCATTTTTCACAGATGATGTGTTGTGATTAAAGAATTCTAAAAAGCCAAGTAAAATTAATTGAAAAATAACTATAAGAAACTTTGAGAATATGAAATAAATCCTTGTCATCCCCATTTCTATGTAATACCAATAAAACTCATCATAAAGAAATAGAAAACTCCCATTTTAAAACAATGACAGAATTCTAAAATAATTTGGGAATTTTCCTAGCAAAATGTACAAAAACTAAATAAGTACAGCTACAAATCACTGTTTACAAAAGTAATACAGTATTAAATAATTGGGAAAATATTATTCATCTATAGAATGAATCAATATTATAAAAATGACAATGCTACCCAAACTAATTTTTTAGTTATTTAATATCACAATCTAACTACCAAAGAAGAACCTATACAGAATGAGGAGGCGGAGGGAGAATAATAGTATTCATGAGGGTAGCACAGTTATATTTGAAATCACGGTACTTAACAAAATGCTTGTTAATTTGTTGAAGGAATCCACAATTCAAGGAACTAGCTCCTTTACTTGATATGCTAACCAGTGGAAGTCAGCAGACCTGGGTTCTTTCTGAGTTCTGTTACTAGCCCACTGTGTGATTCTGAGTCAAGTCACTCTTCTTTCTGAGGGCCCATTTGCTTTCTCTATAAATGCATAGATTAAATCAGCTATTCCCCAAACTTCTTTCTAACTCTAACATGCTAGGACCTTGTATTTTATTTCTTCCTGTAAAAGGTTATGCTTGTGGAAGGATTCAATGACACAACAATATTTGGGGCAAAGAGAAAGCCTTATTCGTTAGGGAAAATTCTCATCCTGAAATTCTCAGAAAGTTGCACTTAAATTTAAATAAGCCCCTAACCTGGCTACTTTGCCACCACATTATACAGATCCTGTATCGGCAGCTTAAAGCAGTGACTAGGCTCTTACTGAAGTAATTTGTGGCTTCCTATGACAATCACACGACCCAGTTGGAAGAATAAGGAGATGGAATGAAAGGGTGGCTACCCCTACATCATGCTGAGGGCATGGATGGAGACCATCAGCTAGGCTGGCATAGAAACCAATCAGAGGATTTTGTATGGATCCTGGAGGTAATGCAGAGCTAATGGATTTATTGAAGAGGAAGGTGACATGGTCAGACTTGCATTTCTGGAAGTTCAGTTTGTCAGATGAGAGAATAAACCAGAGGGGAGAGACTTGGAGCAGGGAGACAAACCAGGCATGAGGTAATGAGGGATTTCACCAGTGAAAGTATTAGAAGGGAGAAGGATCCTTGTATAAATTAGATATTATAGAGATGAAATTGATAGGACTTGCAACTGGGTGGATGTGGGGGGTAAGAGAGAGTGAGGAGCGAAGGATGACTCTTACCTGAGAGCAGAGATTACTGACAGGTTGGTGGTACCCTTGGACTGTAACAGGAGAGACAGGAAGAAGGGAAGGTTGGCAGGGGAACATACTGATGTCACTTTGGGATGGGTCAAGTTTGAAGTGTTTATGGGTTGGAATAGCTGCTGACCTAAAGCAGTATTCAGAAGTATTAAGAGGTCCCAAAGCTATATGGAGATCTGAGAAAATCCTTATTGCATAATAAGAATTGACATTTATATAGACTTCCTCATTTACAAAGCATTTTATGACGTTATTTCCTTTGATGCTTGTAGCAGCTCTAAGAAACAGGTGGTACAAGTGTGACGATTCCCAGTTTACATATGAGCCAACAGAGTCAGGGAGGTTAAGACTTGCCCATGGTCACAAAAAGCTAGTAAATGTCAGGGGTAAAATTCCAGTCTAGATCTCTTCTGCTTCCAAATACATTGATTTTTCTACCATACCATGAAAGCTTTAAAAAAAGTATGATTGAAGAACATCTCAGTTATACTGAACTGATTTTTTTAAAACTTTTTGCCTAATTTTGACTGAGAACTATAATATAACATGTATGTTGGTCTTGGTAAATGTTCTTAGTAGAGAAGAAACTTGAAGAGATAATACTAGCATTAATTGGAAATGATTGGAACATCATCCAACTAGAAGAGATTTTCTGAGATTAAAACCAGCTGCTTTCCAGCATATTCTAGAGAGAAGCTCATTATCAAACCTTCTATGGTATATGGCCTTTCAAGCTGACTCATTTTTGAGTTCATAAACCACAATGTGGGCTCATATCTTCCCATCCTCTGGTCTCTAACTCCAGAAACATACAGTGTACAGATGCATAAATTTGCTATATAAACTTGCCCCAACAATGAAATAGGGTATTACCCTAGGAAAGTAAAAATGATATTTTTAAATTGTTTAAATACCAGAACTTCTATTTTTCAGGTATATAAACATGATCTCCCAGGCAAACCCTTTACATATATTGCTTTTTACCTGGGGTCAATTGACCCTAAAGGCCAGGAGAGATTATGTACTTCCTGTTTCAATCAGCTAACAAGCCTTAGGCTCCTTGAAATATCTTTATCTTTCTAAATGCAGAGGACAACCTGTGAGTGGTTGGTTGACTAACTAATTCTAGAATCTATTCTTTTCCCTCCCCTTTGCCAGAGGCAAAGTAGGTTGATTAGACTGTCTCATTGCCAGTTCTGGCTGGCTGGTAAAAGCATTAAAAAAAAATCCACTTCCCGTAGCCTCACCCAGCTCTAGTCCTTAACTTCAGGAGAGAAAAGTTACTGGAAAAAAAGAAAAGTGCTGACCAAGTATTTGGATGGAATAGAAAGGAGAGCTGAATTCTGGAATGAATGGCATTAATTTGCTGAAGTTGCAGCTGAACCTGAAAATTCATTCCTGAACCATGAGCCAAAGCAAAGTTTAATTTCTTCTTTCTTTCTTTCTTTCCTTTCTTTCTTTCTTTCTTTCTTTCTTTCTTTCTTTCTTTCTTTCTTTCTTTCTTTCTTCTTTCTTTTCTTTCTTTTCTTTCTTTCTTCTTTCTTTCTTTCTTTCTTTCTTTCTTTTCTTTCTCTCTATCTTTCTATCTTTCTTTCTTTCTTTCTTTCTTTCTTTCTTTTCTTTCTTTCTATCTTTCTTTCTTTTTCTTTCTTTCTTTCTTTCTTTCTTTCTTTTCTTTCTCTCTATCTTTCTATCTTTCTTTTCTTTCTTTCTTTCTTTTCTTTCTTTCTATTTTTCTGTCTCTCTTTCTTTCTATCTTTCTTTTCTTTCTTTCTTTCTTTCTTTCTTTCTTTCTTTCTGTCTCTCTTTCTGTCTCTGTCTTTCTGTCTTCTTTCTCTCTTTCTCTCTCTTTCTTTCTCTTTCTCTCTCCTTCCTTCCTTCCTTCCTTCCTTCCTTCCTTCCTTCCTTCCTTCCTTCCTTCCTTCCTTCCTTCCTTCCTTCTTCCTTCCTTCCTTCTTCCTTCCTTCCTTCCTTCCTTCCTTCCTTCCTTCCTTCCTTCCTTCCTTCCTTCTTCCTTCCTTCCTTCCTTCCTTCCTTCCTTCCTTCCTTCCTTCCTTCCTTCCTTCCTTCCTTCCTTCTTCTTCCTTCCTTCCTTCCTTCTTTCTTTCTTTTCTTTCTTTCTTTCTTTCTTTCTTTCTTTCTTTCTTTCTTTCTTTCTTTCTTTCTTTCTTTCTTTCTTTCTTCTTTTCCTCCTTCCTTCCCTCCCTCCCTTCCTCTCTCCTTCCTTCTTTCTTTCCTTCCTTCCTTCTAAACTAAATTTATCTATTTCTAAAGCTACTGAAGCTAAGCAAAACTGGGAGATAAAAATATCGACAAATTGAATTGTTTTCATTCATTCAGTTCAAATGTTTGACCCAAAGAAATCACAATCAAGCAGAAGACATTTCAAAGTTACTTTTCTTCATATAATTTACTGCAGGTTTGCAATTTTCCCTGTTTATTAAAATATAGTCATTTTCATTTTCTTTCTTTGGGATGTTATTTGGTGCTCACCAAGTTCAATACCTACCCATTATGTTTCTTTTAAAAGTGCATGATATAGAGACATCTAGTTTTTAATAATCTGTAAATTTTTGACTTTTCATTTCTTTTTATCAGGAACTATAGATTTCTCTTTATTTTAACCTAGTCCCATTTATGTGTTAAAATTATCAAGTATGAGAGTGTCTATTGATCTGCTAGAGAGTCTTATCATTTTGTAGAATTTATGTGCCACTTTGTCTTTAGCAACTGATGTTACCGAATGAGCAGCAATCATCTTCATTGTACTGAAGCATCAAACAGGACAGTACTTAAGTGACTTAAGAAATTGTCTTGAATTAAAACTGTCCCATCACAGCATTATTATATTATTATGGCAATAATAATTATTCTCTATCTCTCTCTATCTCTTTCTCTGTCTGTCTGTCTTTCTCTTTCTGAAAATAAAGTAATTTATTCTTCTACAAATCCTGACATTCTACTTCTGTTTTTTTACAAATGTTCAAAGGTCACTGTCGCTGACTCAAAAATGACATATACCTGTGCTTTCTGCACCAGAAGACATAGTCCTACAGTCCACAGTTTGATGCTTTTCTCTTTCTGCCAATATAGCTAAAAATGAAATCCCTGTGTTGTTGTAGTTCAGGGGTCCACAAACTTTTTAAATAGGGGGCCAGTTCACTTTCCCTCAGACTGTTGGAGGGCCGGAATATAGTAAAAATAAAAACTTTGTTTTGTGGGCCTTTAAATAAAGAAACTTCATAGCCCTGGGTGAGGGGGACAAAAGTCCTCAGCTGCTGCATCTGGCCCATGGGCTATAGTTTGAGGACCCTCTGAAACTACAATGTAGTTTCATTGTAAGGCCAGTTTTTCTGTCATTTATATCAGGTGAGTTTTTTCCCTGAAAGAAAACAAACTGTCCTTAGCGCTGGACTGGCTCAGAAAACTAAGGCTAAAATGCATTTACCTTGAAGGGAGCTTCCTGATGGCCTGTGGCCAGATTGACATGGCTTCTTGGTCATGAAAGGACATAAAAATTCCCCCATTCAGAATCAGAGTCCTTTTCACTTAATGGATATCTTAAGATGCCACACCCCTCCCTGAAAACCAGACACATTTCTAAATTTCACATAGAAGCAAAAGGGATTGAGTCTACCTTGGCTAAAAACTTTAGCAAACTTGTTGAATATCCTCTCTGCTATGGCTAAGTAAATCTTCTTTTGTTAACCATTGACCTATGTACAGTCTCATTTACAATATGGAACCTAAATTAGCAAGAGACTCTGGAATCAAATTTCCTCATCATATCACACTTTTTTAATTCATCCTTTTTTGCCTGTCTTTGCTTCTGTTTTTTTTTTTTTCTTTGCCATATTTAGATCGAAAACAGTGATCTCATGAGATATACATAAAATGTTATGATTATTAATCCATGAATAATTAGTGAAATAGTGTCTAAACTGAGATGATAGATGATGTGATATTTAAAAAGTGGACTTGTCTTAAGTTTGGATGCCTGTGATTTTCTGTACTGTTAGGTAGGGTCACTCTGAATGACTTACAGATTTTGACAATTGTAGAGTGTAATGTTCTTTGTTGGGTTTTCCTGGGGGTCTCTGGGGCAGCCTTCCTTTCAGTTCAGTAATCACCACAGAGTAGCCAGGGGTTAAAGTCCAAATCCTTTATTTTCTCTGAAGCTTTCTTAGAGGCCTTCTGGAGTCTTGGTCTCAATGGAAAAAATGAGGAGGAGAGCCTGCCACCAAGGTGGTGTGAGATGGGAGGAATGAATCTGAGTCCAAAGGCTTGTACTTCAGCCTTCAGTCTGATTGTCTTCTCTAGCTCTGTATGAATCTGAGTGAACCTGGCTGAGGCTCCTAGTTTATATACTCTACACTGAGTATAAATCAATTATCATATCATTAGGAAACTATTATTTGTTGTACGATTAAATCAATCATGCTAAACTAGATAACCATTGTCTCATCAGTTCCACTGAATTAATACCTTGTAAGAATCCTTGTTTCAAGTTCAGAGTTCTGGCCCATAACAGTAGAGGATCTTTTTTTTTTTTTTTTTTTTTTTTGGTATCTGTTAGTCCAATTCTTTCTTTTTTTGTGCACAAATCTATTTTATAGAATTTAAAAACATATGACTATATGTTTTTCTGTTTGAATGCTCTAAGCAATGGGGAATTCACTTCTTTCTCAGCAATCTATTCCAATAATTTTTGAGGAAACACTTCCTTATATGAAAGATGAATTTTCTATCTATAAACTTTTAGTTCTACTCATTTATGCTAAACACAATAAATCTTATCCCTTTTTTTTTACATGTGCCCTCTTGTATCAGAAACTTTTTCCTGGCCTAAATAGCACTTTAGGGACCACTTAACTTTTTTTTTAATAATAGTTTTTTTATTTTTCAAAATACATGCAAAAATAACTTTTGACATCTACCCTTGCAAAATCTTGTGTCCCAATTTTTTCTTCCTCCCTCTCAAACTCTCCCCACCCCTAGGATAGATTAAACATCTACAATTGTTCTAAACATATTTCCACATTAATCATGCTGCACAAGAAAAATCAGATCAAGAGATGAGATGAGAATGAAAGAAAATGAGAAATGAAAAAGAAAGAAAAAAACAAGCAAACATCATCAACAACAAAGGTGAAAATACTAAGTTGTGATCTACATTCAGTCTCCATAGTTTTTTGTTTTTTTTTTTCCTGGATGCAAATAGCTCTTTCCATCATAAGTCTATTGGAATTGCCTTG
Source organism: Antechinus flavipes (assembly GCF_016432865.1). Lineage (NCBI taxonomy): Eukaryota > Metazoa > Chordata > Mammalia > Dasyuromorphia > Dasyuridae > Antechinus > Antechinus flavipes. The sequence goes on from NC_067399.1 coordinate 603,370,677, forward strand.
AATCATCTCATTGTTGAAAAGAACCAAGTCCATCACAGTTATCACAAAATATTGTTGTTCTCTTGGTTCTGTTTACTTCACTCAGCATCGGTTCATGTTAAGTCTTTCCAGGATTTTCTGAAATTAGCCTGCTGATCACTTCTTATAGGACAATTATATTACATAACATTCATATACCACAATTTATTCAGCCATTCTCCAACTGATGGGCATACACTCAGTTTCTAGTTCTTTGCCACTGCAAAAAGGGCTGCTACAAATATTTTTGCACATGTGGCTTCTTTTCCCTTTTTTGTGATCTCTTTAGGATATAAACCCAGGAGAGACACTGCTGAATCAAAGAGTATGCCAATTTTATAGCCCTTTGGGCAGAGTTCCAAATTGCTCTCCAGACTAGTTAGATCAGTTTACAACTCTACCAATAATGTATTAGTGTCCCAGTTCTCCCACAATCCCTCCAACATTTATCATTATATTTTCCTGTCATCTTAGTCAATCTGACAGGTGTGAAAGACCACTTTACTTCTAATACAGAATTTGTCAGCCATTGGTACTTCCCAAAAGTTATACTTCTAATTCTTCTTAAAAGTGCTCAACCTCATAGGGCTCAAAGCCTTTTTTTTTTTTTTTTTTTTTTTTTTTTTTACAAAGTAATGAATACTGAAAAAAAAATACTCATCTAACCACACAAAGAGTTATCACCTTATTTCATGCACAATGGGTAACCCTCCTCCCAAAGACAGGTAAAATCTCCATGACTTATAGTAGTGGGCTGTGTGTAAGGCTTCAGCAAATGAGGAGGCTGGAATTTTCTCCACCCTGGTCCTCTTCATTCTTAGGTTACAATAGATGCTTTTTGCAGGGCTCATCCTGCTCTCCATGGTTCTGGATCCTTCATGTCATCCCCCTACTCAATTAACTCCAGTGATTTCCTATCACCTTTAGAATCAAATACAAAATACTTTGACATCCAAGCCTCTTCTACCTTTCTAGTTTTCTTACTCCTATTATCCAACACATACTCCCTGATTTCTCGATATTGACCTCCTTTTTGTTTCACAAACAAGATATTCCACTCAGTTATGGATATTTTCTCTGGCTAGTCTCGATGTCCGAAATGTTCTTCCTCCTCTTCTTTACCTCCTGGCTTCCCTGTTTTTTTTTTTTTTTTTTTTTTTTTTTTTTTTTGCCCTCTTACTACAAAGGCCTCTTGTCAATTTGGAAGACATTCTTCTTTCACTATTAGAATCAATCTGTTTTTTTCTCCAGTTTATGGTGAGTTCATGCTTTTTCTCATTTCTCTATAGTGCCTAGTGGTAAAAGCACCTCCCACCACAACTGGACATTTAGTGGAACATTCTCACTCTCTCCTTACTTGGGCCAGGTAATTCAAATTATGCTAGACCCCTGCTGGAAAGTTCTTTAAAAGGGAGTTTAGATCCAGCTGTTTCCAGGCCAGTAGTCAGTGAGGGAGTATGTACATTTATAGTCACCTATTTGACAGAATCCTTCCCAATCATCTCTTCTTTACACTCAATGTCTCCCAATCTCCATGCTCCCACATTATAATCCATCCCTTCTTTGAATACAACACTTCATCTTCCTTCCTGACTTTGTCCTGGTGTTCTGTTCCCCTCATTTCCACCTAAGTTTCTTGGTTTCCCTCAAGTCTGAGTTCAAATCTTGCCTTTTGCAAAAGGCCTTTCTCAGTTCTTGGAGCATTCACTTCTCCGAATGCCTTCTGTCTCCTAGGTATCTATCTTCTATATATCTAGTTATAGTTAAAGCATATATCTAATTACTACCACCTTGTCTTTTCCATTAAAGGGCAGATTTCTTGAGGACAGGGACTTTTTTTCAAAGCCTTTCTTTTTATCTCAAGCACATATCTGGCTCAAAATCAATAATTAATACATGTTTGTTGTTGACTTTTGACTTCTTCCAAGACTCATGGAATAATTTTACTCTCTTTTATATATATTTGAGCTTGTTAATATCCTTCTTAAAAATATAATACTCTTACCTGAACACAGTATTTCCAGATATGATCTACCACAGAATATAGTGGAACTCTTACTTGCCTTGTTCTGGACATTGTATTTTTTATTAATATAGTCTAAGATCACATTAGCAGATTTACATTATTGACAAAATGAATTTGTTCAACACCAAGCTAAAAATGTCGACTCTTATTTTTCTTGGTGCGTGTCTCTAAAGGATAGCGAGGTACTTTTATTTTGATTAACAGTTCTAAATTAGTTTGGATCATAATATCCACAATGTAGGGGGGAAATGTTGGATTTCATGTCACATGACCCGGCTGCCTACTACCTGTCTTAAGTCAAGTTGGCAACAAGTCTTTATATTAAATGTAAACCATATGCTAGGCATTGTGCCATAAGGGGCTGGAATTCAGAGAAAGGCAAAAAGAAAAAAAAAAAAGTTCTGCCCTCAAGGAGCTTACAATCTAATAAACTTGACAACATGCCAAATAATTATGTACTCATATTGGAAGTAATCTCCGAGGGAAGTCACTAACATTAAGAGAATTGGGGAAAAAACTTCTTGGGGGAAAGTCAATTCCCTTTTTTAGAGCTGTAATTTCCTAACGTCTTTTCCAGCTCCAAATCTCATGAGCTTTTCTTCAGGGCCTTTATTACTCTCTTTTATATCAGGCATCATTAACATTTCTCGGAAGGTTTGTGTACCTGACTTGGAGTGGAGGGAAGGGATGGAAATGGAATTGAATTCAATTTTAGGAAATATCCATTTTCAGTGGACTATGTGGAGATAGAGACTTTCGGGAAGAATTAAAGTATAAAGGAGTTTATTTCCAAGGGTCACTCAAATCTGCTCCAACCATGGTTTTCTTCTCCCAGCTACAGGGTAGCACGCAAAGCTCCAATCTTGATGACAGACAGATGGTTGAACTCCGTGTTTCAGCCAGGAATCTCTAGCCTTCTCTTTTCTAGCAAAACTACAAATCCCGGCAGGCCAGGCAGGGTTCCGCGAGGCTCTTCTTCCTGATGAGTGGGAGGGGTAACACCCACTCCCGAGCGGACTCAGACGGCCGAACAGGCAACATATTCCCTCACCCTTTTCAGAGCAGAGAACTACTGAACCCAACAGGCCACGCCAGAGGGAATCTGTGGCCTCGGCGCCGCGTGGCATGCCGGGACACGTAGTCTTTTTGGGACGGGAGAAAGAGGGTTGGAGGGAGGAACCGGCTTTGGAATCTCAGCTACTGTCTGAAGTAGGGAGGTGAAGAAGGGAGCCGGCGCGCCTGCGCAGTTTTTCGGGTTCGGTCCGCCGCCGACGCCGCTCCTGCTCTGTGCCTGTGGGACTCTGGCGGGGAGGGGCGGGGGGACTCGGAGCGGAACGGATGCTCCCGTGCGTGCGGAGGGATCTAATAAAGTTTTCGGAGGAGGAGACAGCGAGGGGGATCCTTACGGAGGGGCGGGGCTGGGGCGAGAGGGGCCGGAGGCTAAAAGAAGAGAGCCCGCGGGACGCCGGTGAGAGGAGAGCCGCAGAGCCGAGCCGAAGCGCTGGGGATAGTCCCTCTCGCCCCCCTGTTGGAGAGCCGGCCCGGGACCCCTGGTAAGTTCCGAAGTGGGGGCAGGGGGCGACAGCCGGGCTGCCCTCCCCTTCCCCCCCTTACTGAGGCGAGGGGCGGGCCCTTCCCGGGACGCGCCGGGGCCCGGGGGAGTGGGGGGAAGGTCGCGGGCGGGGCCACCCCGGGCGGAGCCGCAGTCTCCCGGCTCGCTCCCGGCGCGCTCCCGGCCGGTCCCCCGGATCCTCCCTCCATCCCTCCATCCCATCTCCCTCCATCCCTCTCCGCACTCGGGGAAAAACTCCTTTTCTTCTAAAAACAAATCTCAAACTTTGCAGTGGAGGTCGTCTTTGAGGACTGTGGGAGGGGGCGCAGGCTGGGGTCCGTGAACTTGCGGCTGTGGCTCGGCCGCTGTGCTCCCCGGGCTCGATTTGGGGCGCCTAAGTTTCTAGGACCCCCCGCGGAGAGACCGAATGGGAGAGCCAGGTGAAGCCGCCTGCCCCGGCGGAAAGGTTGCAGCCGGTGCTGTCTAGGACTAGACGGGTGCGGGTCCGGCCCAGGGCCGGCAAGCTCCCGACCCACCGGCGGCCGCCCTTATTACTACTACGCTTATTATTCTGACATCACCTTCCTTAGCTGCCTTCTCCCAGACCGAAGCCCGGGCAGGGAAGCCAGGGAGGGAAAGTGATTTTTTTCAGGGTAGAACTGATACGGGCAGGAAAGTTGGCCAGTAATGGGTTTTGTTCTTCCATCAGGGAAATACTGCCAAGTATTGTATGCCTGGGGTATTTTCTACTTCATTGACAGAGTTCTCCAGGTGTGTTAATTTCTGCTGGAAGCTTGTGTTAAGCCTTTTTTCCCCTTTACTTCATTGACAGAGGATTCTCTTGGTGTGTGAATTCGCTGGAAGCTTTATGTTAAAGCCTTTTTTTCCTACTTCATTGACAGAGGGTTCTCCAGGTGTGTAAATTTCTGCTGGAAGCCTTAACCTACCCCCTCCCCTTTACTTCATTGACAGAAGGTCCTTTAGATATTATAAATTTGCTGGAAGCTTTATGTTAAGCTTAACATAAGTTATGTTTTTTAATAACATACATATAACAATATAACATAAGTTATGGGTTTTTTTTCCCCTACTTCATTGACAGAGGATTCTCCAGGTGTATACATTTCTGCTGGAAACTTGTGTTAAGCTTTCCCCAACCCCAACCTATTTCATTGATAGAGGGTTCTTTAGATGTGTGAATTTGCTGGAAACTTTATGTTAAGCTTCCCCCCCCCCCCCCCCCATTTCATTGACAGAGGGTTCTCCAGGTGTATACATTTCTGCTGGAAACTTGTGTTAAGCCTTCCCCAACCCCAACCTATTTCATTGATAGAGAGTTCTTTAGGTGTATGAATTTGCTGGAAGCTATATTAAGCTTTTTTTTTTCCTTCATTGACAGGGTTACCTAGATATATGGAAGCTGTATTAAGTCCCTCCTCACTCCCGCTTTGTTATCTGAGGATTCCTAGATGTATGATTGCTGCTTGCCTGCTCCTTTGCCCCCTTTCATAGGTGTAGGACTTTTGCTGGAAGTTGTTAAGCTCCCCCCCTCCCCAACGTCATTAACAGAGGTGTATGATTGCTGATAGAAGCTGCTTCCCCTTCCCCTTTTCCCCTCATAGCCTTATGAATGCTGATTAGATATTGTGTTAAGTTCCCCCTCCCACTTCATTTACTGAGTTCCTAGGTGTATGAACAGTGATGGAAGCTGTTATGCTTCCCTCTTCCCTTCCTAGCACATTGACTGAGGATTCCCTAGGTGTAAGAATTCTACTTTAAGCTGTATTATGCTTTTTTACCCCCCTACTTCATTGACAGAATTCCTAGGTATATGAATTGTGTTGAAAGCTTAGGGTTTTTTTTTTCCCTTGTTTTTATTAGAGCATTTCAAATTCTAGGTATGTGAATTCTGCTAGAAGTTGTGTTAAGCTTCCAACTTCTCTTTATTGACAAGAGTTCTGAGGGGGTATGAATGCTGATCTGAAACTGCTTCTTATTTTCCCTCCCTACCTCATTGACAGAGGGTTCAATAGATATATGAATTCTACTTGAAGCTTAAATGAATTTTTTATCCTCTTACTTCATTCATATAAGATTGCCTAGCTATATGAATTCTACCAGAAACTGTGTTGTGGTGGAGCAGAATCTATCTTTGAGTGCATAGGTAAAAATGCAACTAATTAAAAAAAAAACAACATTTTTTTTTTTTAAATTTTAGGGCATCAAACTTATAGGTAATCTCTTATTTGAGGGCCATGCCATTTCCATTTTATAGATAATCCCAATTTAGTTCCTATCCATTTTACAGATGAAGAAATTGAGATCCAGAAAAGTTATGTGATTTGCCCAAGACCGGGCTCTCCTCAGGTGATAAAAATAGAATGACTCAAATTCAAGGCTTTTTTCCACCTAGCTGAGATGAGCAAGAATCATTTTCAGTGAGTTGTTTGTGGATTTTTAAAGCTATCTCTTGGTCAGCCTGGGCTAACCAAGACAGAAAAGGCATAAAGACAGTGAAAGTGACCTTATTCGTATTGTTATTATTTTTCTTTGTTGCAAGACCAAATATCCGTACCATGCATTATATATATGTAGGTAATATTAGTTGTTGATTGATTGAATAATGAGCAATTAATTTTTGAGCACATAGTGGAAAAAGAAGATTTAAGGAAGGAAAATTGTTAGCCTTTTTTGATCTTTTTTTCTCCCTTACTTATTTTTGCTCTCTTGGAAGTTTACTGTGCTTGTTTATACATCTCATGTTTCTTCCCTCTACATTTATCTTTATTCAGATTAACAAGGTGTCTTTCTGTAGTAGTTTAATAGAATAAGCTTTATGAATGGGGATTTTTTTTTTTTTTGGTCATAAAAGCTTTTATAGGTATCCAGTATTTGGAATGTGTGACATTGTGTCATTTGTACAATTGTCTCAAACCTTAAAACTAGTCAGTCAGACGCTTTTTGTTTGATTCAGTAGAAAGAGTGGTAGGTTTGAGGTCAGAAAACCTAACCTGGACTTAATCTTACTTGTGACACTTAAAAAACCTAGATGTAATGTTTGTCTAATCATTCAGCCTAATGATCTTCAGTTATCATTTCTATAAATGTGAGGGAAGTGTTGACTACTTGACTTCCCCAAGATCCTTTCTTGCTTTACATTTAGATACACATCCTTGCATATTTTTTCTGTTGTACATATTTTTCTTCACAAACTTTAAATAAATAAACATGACATGATTGGATAAAAATAAATTAATTTGCAAAATGTTATCTTTTCATTTTTAATACCATCCTAAATTAAGTGTCTTTGCAAAAGGACATTTTAAAGAATATTGAACTTTAAATATTTTTTTCCATTTTTGATCAAAGCTCATGCATTGATAGTAAGAATGAATTGCATTCAACAGAGATGGTTTCTCCAAATATAGTTAGAACTCTTCTTTACTTCCTAATTTGCTTAATTATTTCTAGTGTAGTACAGTTGTGGAATACTGTTAATTAGCTAGCGTTTATTAAACACCTAAGTACCATATGCCAAGCACTGTGTTATATGCTGGGAATACAAGTACAGAGAATGAAACTAATAAATTTCAATTTTAAAATATGGCAAAATTTTGCATTATAAATGTTTATTTACTTCATTTATAATTCTGTATCTCTCTCCTCCCTTTCTTCTCCTCACCTCCCCCTAATATTTCTATTAGCCAGTTATATGGTAGGCTGTATATGTCCCACCAAGTTGTGTTTTAATATATTGAAATGAATGTGTATACACATACACATAAAATACATTTTGCAAAATTAAGCTATTGGAAATTCCAAATTATTTAAACTTATATTAATTTTGCTCACTTCTGTTAATTAGTATTTTCATTGCTACTTTAGGAAAAAAGTAATAGATTAGTCCATTTTCAGTGCCATTGGGATATGAACATTGGAGAGGGTATGTAAAATTAAAGCAGGTTAGTTGTATATGAGCTGGCTTTTTTTCCTGTATGCAATAGTTTATCAACCAGAATAAGAAAGACAGTAAAACAGGATAGCAATACAATTGTTAGGAAACTCCCATGAGCTCATAATCCGGAAGGACTTTTTTAGAAGTGCTTAAGGATGTTATAGTTTTTTGTAAAGATAACTATGCATCAAGTTCTACTTTTGAACATTGTAAATTGTAAATCAGTCATAGACCACTGAAAATTCTTAGGGAAAAAACCTAAAACATTAAAAAATGCTATTAACAATCATAAATATTCTCCAGTTTAAGAGCAGCTCTTTCTCTGTCTCTTTAAAAGTACTATATAATATAATTGACAAGTAGTCACATACTGAGAATTGCACAGTTGTTTTGACGTTGTGATACTTTGTGATACTGAATGGCGTTACAAATTATGATAATGTATTTGGTTTAATTATTAGCTTAATGTGAAAGATTTTGACATTGAAATGCATTGTTTGGAATGAAATAAATCCCTATACTTGTTGTTGTCTCAACTCTCATTTGAAAATGGGGAAGAAAAGTAGTGTTTAGAATATAGCAATTATTCAAATGTTAGTCACTGTGGTACCCTATTGTGTAGTACCAACTGCCGCATTTGGGATTTTCAATCTTAATGCAATTTTTCCAAGGAAATAAATTCATACATTCGAAGATGTAATTGTTGGTAAGCCTAATATTAAATTATATTTTGGATTTTCCCTGGTTATTTTTACTGAGCTCTACTTCCTACCTAAAATAAGTAATTGTTCCATCTTATTTGTATTTAGATGTATATGTTATGTTTTTTCTTTCTTCTAGTTGTAATTACATAATCTTTAAAAGTACATGAAATTGAATATGAAATTAGTGTTTAGGATTGTGGAAATTGTTTTTCAGGGAGTTAGTAGACTTAGAAGCTTGACATGTATGTGCTACTAAATTATTTTTAGAAACATAAAAATATGAATGGGATATTTTCTTTGAAAAATAAGGCCTTCCGGTTGGGGTTAGTTAGAACCAACAGGAATCTCTTACTCTAATGAGAGGAAGGAAACTTTTTTTTAAAACTGCCTTAACCTAAAGTATTCTTTCCTCTCTTAAAGTTGCTGTGTGATATAGAATGTATGGGCGTTTAACTTCTGAAGGAAATATATAAGTATATTATTCTTTTGCAAACAGGCACTTTAGGAAATCTTTTGTTTAGTTCAAGGTTGCTTTGATTTAAAAAGCTTCTTTACCAAATATAAGGTCTGCTTTTAATCTTTAAAAAAAAATTGATGACTCCCCATATGATAGTTATATTATTAGTCTGTTTTGAGAAAATACATATTACTTTAAAAAAAAAAAGCTATTGTAAATTCATTGACTCTTTTAAAGTAAAATTAATATTTAATTCATCACAACAGTACATTTGCTTGCTTAAAAGTAATCAATATTTTGTATCTGTGGAAATTCAGTCCAGAAGGAATATTTGCTTAATTGTTATAATTTATTTATATATTTATGTATATGTATATATATTTATAGTTATTTAGTGAGCTGTCTCATGCAATAATTCTGCACCTCACAATCTTTGATCCACAAATTGGGAGATAGTATAAGCTTTCTTTGGATTGGAATTTTTGTTGAATGTGAATCAAACAGTTTTGGTAAATTGGAATAGTTTTAAGTAAATGTAAAGTTACCATTTAAAATACTTCAAAACCTTGAATGTATTGGTTATTTTTAATAGTTGAACTTTCTTGATAGCAGAGCAGAAAACCTTTTAACTTTAATTGTTAGGGATGGACATCTTCAAATGTTATACTTTTTGTTCCCCTTTTAAATCTATTGACTTTTTCTTTTGATGTTTCAAGGCCATTATAATGGATCACAATTAGACTCCACTATGTGCTTAATGCTTATTAGGGTCTAAGAGAACCTTTTGCTTCTAGTCTTAATGGCCCTAGAATACTGTCATTTTGGGAGTTACATTTTTAGAGTAGTCTCCTTTTCTCTTCCAATTCTCTCGATTCCTCATAAATAGTATGTATATTTCTCTTTCTGGCTACTTTTTAATCTGTGGTAGATGGAGAAACTGAAAACCAATAACAATAACTTACATTTATATTATGCTTTGTGGTTTGCAAAAGAGCTTCCTCACAACAATCCTGTGAATCGGAATAGTAGATTTAAGCCTATTTTCATTTCCATTTTACAAGAAACCAGAGCTCAGGGAGTTTGTGTGTCTTGCATATGGTCACACACAACTAGTGTCTCTCAGTTGTGGGATTTAGGACTCTCTGATTGCCTTGTCTACTACATACTGACTGCCAAGCGCTAGTTGTTTTCAAAGCTACAAATAACTAACTCTCCGAGGTGTCATCTAAGAGTTAAAACACATGGACTTAAATGTAAGGGTTTTGTGACATTCATTTTTTTTGCTGCTTAGAATCCTTTTTTGATTATTTCCTGTCTCTGAACTGTATTCTGTATAGATGAGGTTCTCACTTAAAAGCTTTGGATGGGCAAACTATTTCTGTCAGTCTTCATCTGTTTTTTTCATTTTTTTTTTTTGTTTTTTGTTTTCAGATTTCATTATTTAGTTAAATCAAATTTGGATGAAAGAACTCCAGATAATACTTGTTTGGTATTTAGAATCATGGGATCTCATAGATGTTGAGATGGAAGAGGATCTTGGAGATTATTTTAGCCAACCCTATTATAATACTTGTTTGGTAACTTGAATGGCATTTAGAATCATGGGATCTCATAGATGTTGAGATGGGAGAGGATCTTGGAGATTATTTTAGCCAACCCTATTGTTTTAAAGTCTAAGAAAACTGAGTCCCAAAGTGCTTAAGATTTTCCTTGCTCAAGGTCACAGGCCTTTTGAAAACCAAGATTTGAATCTACGTCCTGTAATTTAGGTCTTAATGGTCTTTTATTAGCTTATGATTACTTCTCAATAAGAGCTTAAAAAAAAGCAAAATAGTGATTAAACTTCTTGACTGAGTAGATTTTTAACTGAATAGATTTATTTAAGTCTGCTTCTTCAGAAAAGGGATCTCTTCTTAGCTAGTTTAGGTTTTGCTTCCTCTGGTAAGATTTTGTTTATTAAGGACTGACTGTCCATGATCTGGTTGGATGGCCGGATGGCCCAAGAGCTAAGTGACAGTGAGTGGCTTCCAAACCTTACAGCCATGCTTGTGTGTACTATTTAATACCCAGTGACTTACTTTGATATGTGAAACTTTGGGCAACACTGTATTTTAATTTAGAGTTGAAGTGTTTGTATGTAGACTTCTCTTTTATAAATACATGTTTATATATACCTCATTTGTTATTGATTACATTATTCAATTATTATTCAAATTATTCAGCTAGGTACAATGGTTAGAGCCCTGATTTTAGAGACAAGTCAAGAAGACCTAGTTCAGATGTGGCTTTAGATACTGACTAGCCATGTGACCCTGGGCATGTCACTTAATCCTATTTGCTTCAGCTCATCTGAAAATGAGCTAAAGAAGGAAATGGTAAACTTCTTCAATATGTTTGGCAAGAAAATCCCAAATGGGCTCACTAAAGAATCAGATGTGACCAAACAGTAACTGATTATTCAGAGCAAAGTGGCAAAGATTGGATAAAGAACCAGCTCTTTATATAATTAAAATGTATAAAACAGTTTTTTTTTTCCTTTTTATAATGTAATTTATTATTTGCCTTGTGACTTCACCATATAAGGTTCCAGTGCTTTTGCACTCTGGGAGCCATTCATTCCTGGTTTTTTCCTCCTATATTTTAAATGGATGTTACTATTTAAGAGTTCACTGTGTTGCATACTCTGTTTGGGGATGCAGTTTGATATGAACTGTCTTCTAAAGGATTTTATAATTGGCCTTTTCAGTGGAAGAACAATTGTATTTTAAGCCACAATAGCTTCTGCAAAATTCGGCCGTCAGAATGTGTCTGCTTTATTGTTTTCTGTTAGAAACTCTTTACCCATAAATGTTCAAAGTTTTGAACTGAACTAACACTGAATCTAAAAACTTTCATTATTACCAACACATTCAATTCAGGGGACCCATTTAGAAAGTTTATTGGTAAATGGAATAAATCTAAAGGAGAGTAACTAGTTTGATGAGGGGACTCAAACCCATGTTAAAGTGTATTACTGATTAAAAGAATTTGTCCTTGTTTAGCCAAGTTGAAAGATTGTCATATAGAAAAAGGCTGATTTGTGGTTTTTTGGGTCTTCATGGCTAGAATTAAGAAAAATGGATAGAAGTCATTTAGAAAGGCATATTTTCCCTTTATCTTGTAAGGAAAAAGTTGAATACTTTACAAAAATGGAATGGGGCTGCCTTGATGCATTATTTTCCCCCACTTTTAGAAAATATTTTTACATAGACTGGGATTAGATGCCATTTTTGAAGTTTCTTTCAGCTCTTTGATTCAGCATTTTCTGTGTTTATTATAAATAGAAATAAGTCTAATGATATAGGTACATTTCCATTTCAAGTCCCCAGACATGATTTATGAATCCACGATGTCCAGAGCATAGTTCTGATTGTCAAAATGGAAGAATGGGTTTACAAATTTCCTTTTCTTTTCCCATGTATACTACTCCAGAGTGAAGAAGTAAATTGTCCTAGGCCATAGACCTGATATATTGGGCTGTGCTGTAGGCTGTGTAACTCAAAAGTCATCTCCTTTTTTCCTTTCTGAGAAGGGTACAACAAGTTGGGGTTCTCCCTTTTCTCTGCTTTTCATTGCTCCCAGCTGATTCAGTTTCTTCAGAGCCTTTCTTTCACATTAACTTTCACATCTTATTTTCCTCTTTACATCCTTTACAGAAATTAAGATGGAAGGATCCTTAGAAGCTACTTAGAACAGTGTATACTTAGATAATAAACCTTTGAAGAATTGTCATCATTCAACAGTTAATATCTAATAGTAGATATTAAATTATCTACTATATGTGAGGGACTGGGCTTAGGAGATGGGGAATACAAAGACAAAACAAAATAATCCCTGCCTTTAAAGCAATTTATATGGATGTGCCAATTGCCCAGGTAGAATATAAAGAGGGACAAAGTCCATACAAAGTAAATATCAAGATAATTTAAGGCAAGAGACTGTCTGGAAAGGTGTCTTTTGGAACTTAGAAATCAAATTGAGCCTTAAAGGCTTAACTTCCAATCATGGGGAGCAGTTTATGCAAAGCATGAATGTAAGAGATGAAAAGTGCCCAGAGTAAGGAGAAGTAGCATGTACTAAGTCCAGAAAGGCATTTGATCCCAGGAGCAGTGGGCCAAATATGGAACTACTTTTTTCTTTTTAATAGGTTTTTATTTTTCTAAATACATGCAAAGATAATATATTTGCCTTTGCAAAATATTGTGTTCCAAATTTTTTTTCTACTCTCCTTCCCATCCTCTCTCATAGACAGCAAGCAATCCAATATAAGTTAAACATGTGCAATTGTTCTGAACATATTTCCATATTTGTCATGTTGCACAAGAAAAATCAGATCAAAAGGGGAAAAAAAAGAAAAAATCCAACAAGCAAACAACAAAAAGGTGAAAATACTGTGCTGTGATCCATGTTCAGTTTCCATAGTTTGTTCTCTGGATGAGGATGGCTCTTTCCATGACAGGTCTGTTGGAATTGCCTTGAATGATCTCAACAGTAAGAGCCACGTCCATCAGAATTGATCATCGTGTAATGTTCTTGTTGCCTTGTATAATGATCTCCTGGTTCTGTTCGTTTAACTTGGCATCAGTTCATGTAAACTCTCCAGACCTTTCAGAAATCATCTTGCTGATCATTTCTTATAGAACAATAATATTCCATTACATTCACATACCTTAACTTATTTAGCCATTCCCCAACTGATGGGCATCCACTCAGTTTCCAGTTTCTTGTCACTACAAAATGAGCTGTTAAAAAGATTTTTTGCCCATGTGGGTCCTTTTCCCTCTTTTATGATCTCTTTGGGATATAGGTCCATAGAGACACAAGCATGGAACTTCTTGAGCAGGAAAAAGTTGTCATGGCTTCATTTCAGGAATATCACTTTGGTAGCTGTGTGAAGAGGGGAGAAATAATGTCTATCAGAGATGATATAGACTTAAATAAAATGGGGCAGGAGACAGGAGTGGCGAAGAGATGTGGAGGTAGGATAGCCAGAAGTTGGCAGTGCATGGCAAGTGGTTTGAAATTCATTCCAGGTTGTAAATTTGAGTGATTATGAACTGTTGCCCTTGACAGAAATAGGGGAGTTAGGGAGTGAAAGAAAATCTGTTCTGTTTTGGAAATATTGTGTTTGCTTTAAGGGGAAAACTCACTAACCTTCTGAAGCCAATCCCTTTCCATTTTTTGGTGATTGTAATTGTGACTTTCATTCGGGGTATTCAGTTATCAAAATTAGAGAGGCTTGTTATGATCACTTACTAGGTTCTCTTTGAGGTCTATGTCTTCTTCCATCTCTCTATTCCTTAGCTGAATACAGAATGGGTATTCCCTAAATTTACTCGATGATCTAGCATGGTGTAGCAAAAGAACATGTGTGAAAGAGCATGTAATCCAGTTTGGGTGAAATGGAAAGTGGTAGGAGTAGTGCTCTCTGATTCACTTTTCCGGGGATCTCTGGAGCAGCCTTCTTTTCAGTCAGTAATTACCACAAGAACAGCTAGGTGTTAAAGTCCAAATCCTTTATTATCTCTTTCAAAGTCTTGTCTCTTTTCCTGGGGTCTGGTTAGCTTTCTTATAGTCCAGATTCTTTATTATCTCCTTACTGGGGCTGGACAGCTTTCTGGAGAGCCTTTCAGACCGGCCTTAGTCTCAGTGGGGAAGTGCAGGAGGAGAGCTTGCCACCAGTGGCCTGACTGAGGATTAAATGAATGTCTGTCCTTGGTTTTGAGAGCTTGAGCTCCTGCCTGTCTTCTCTGCCCTTTGAAAGCTTCTCTTCTTCTTCTTCTTTTTTTTTTTTTTTATTAAATTGTTGCTTTTTATTTACAAGTTATATGCATGGGTAATTTTACAGCATTGACAATTGCCAAACCTTTTGTTCCAATTTTTCTCTTCCTTCCCCCCACCCTCTCCCCCAGATGGCAAGTTGACCAATATATGTTAAACATGTTAAAGTATAAATTAAATACAATATTAGTATACATGTCCAAACAGTTATTTTGCTGTACAAAAAGAATTGGATTTTGAAATAGTGTACAATTAGCCTGTGAAGGAAATCAAAAATGCATGTGGACAAAATTAGAGGGATTGGGCATTCTATGTAGTGGTTCATAGTCATTTCCCAGAGTTCTTTCACTGGGTGTAGCTGGTTCAGTTCATTACTACTCTATTGGAATTGATTTGGTTCATCTCATTGTTGAAGATGGCCACATCCATCAGAATTGATCATCATATAGTATTGTTGTTGAAGTATATAATGATCTCCTGGCCCTGCTCATTTCACTCAGCGTCAGTTCATGTAAGTCTATCCAGGCCGTTCTGAAATCATCCTGTTGGTCATTTCTTACAGAACAATAATATTCCATAATTGAAAGCTTCTCTTCTGTGGCTCTCAGTCCTTGCTTATATGCTCCACACTGAGTATAAATCAATCATTATATCACTAGGAAACCATTATTTGTTGTAAGATTAAATCAATCATACTGAACCATGCTAAACTAGATAACTATTGTCTTATCAGTTCCATTGACTTAGCCCTTGTTTCAAGTTCATCATTTTAGCCTATAACAGTAGGGGAGAAAGTATGTCTTAAAAGATTAAGCCAGATTGTGAAGGTCTTTCATTGTTAACTTGGAGATTTGTATTTTATCCTAAAGGCAGTAAGATGCCAGTGAAGATGAGTTTAGTTTTAGATATATTGAGTTTGAAATGCCTATGGGGATAAGTTGGAGAGATGAGCAGATTTGAGAATCCTCTGCATAGAGATTATGTTTAAATTCATAGGAGCCATGAGAGACTGAGAAAAATGGAAAATGGCAAAACAAACCCCAAAATATTAAATTCCATAGGTTTATGGTGTGAACATTGCAAGGTATTGATAAGTGAATGTAAGGTGAGGGTGGAGATAGTATAGAAGACAGTAGTTTGGCTGTGAAAAGTAGAAGAGATGATTCATCTTTATTATAAAATCAAGACTCTAAATTACTCTTGATTGTTTTTCTTTGAAAAGAAAAATGTTGAATTTCATGAGATTTTTTTTCTTCCGATAAAAAAATGTTTATAATTATTTCCATAGAACACTTAAGCAAGTTGCTAGATTGGCCAACAAGTTTATTTATAGAAAAACAAGATGACTTTTTGACTTGGGAATGTAAGAGTTGATCTTGGAACTAAAACAATTTTAGTAACCAAATCAAATTTTTGATTTGAGTTAAATATTTAGACACCTGTAAGGCACTGTTGTGCTTGTTGTTTTGATGGATAGAAATATAAGATAAACTTTTTGCCCTCAATGAACTTATTGGGGAAGATATGATGAATACATAATTGTATTACAAGGAGGAATATAGAGGAAGTAGAGAGTAAAGATCCAAAGTGACATTCATAAGAGAGAGGTGGTTTGAGCTGGTCATTAAAGGATGAGTTTAATTTCTTGGGCAGAAATGGAAGTAAGGAGAATGGGACAACATTCCAAGTGGAGGGACTTGCAGAAGTAGGCCAGATTCTAGTCTGACATTGTTTTTTCGCCTGTAGAATGGTAGTGAATGATAAAGCCATTTGAACTATTTTAAGTAAACAATAAAAAGCTCTTTAGTTTTCATTGTACTAAGTGCTAAGACAAAATCTAAACGGTTTCTGTCTTTAAGGAACTTATATTCAAACAGAGGAGACAACATGTGTGACACACATATATACATATATGTACTCATACTCCAAACACATATCAGGTTACCTGGGAGGAGAGAAAGGCATTTCCTTTTTGAGAGGGAGGAATCAGGAATCTTCTAGATCATCTAGGCCTCATTTCTCACATGGGCCAGCAGACCCAGAGAACTAAAATGATTTGGGTAATTTACAGCTGGCACATGGCAGTCTCATCCCCAAGCATCCCAATTACAGTCTTTTGCTTTCCCTATTCTATCATATTATATCTTTTAATATGGGATTCTACAGGGATTGGCTTTACTGACTCTGTATTGTTTGGGTAAAAGGAAACTCAATTGCTTAGATATTTGGGGGGAGGGGAGATTACTTTGTGACATAAATGCCACTGATGAGGATTTGGACTTGATTCTATGTACATATCTGCTGTATTGTCTTGGACAGAAGAAAGACAACTGCCCTCAATTTGCTTTGTTACATCGCTTAAACAATTTCTTTCTCTCTTCAGGCTTCAGTTTCCTCCTTGGAGCTTGGTTGGACCAGGTCTCTATGGTTCCTTCTACCTCTAACATTTCTTAAGCCTAAAGTGGAAAGCTTTGTTTAGAAAGCTAAACAGGGTGTAGGGGAGAGCAGCAGCAGGAACACCCATCATTGCAGTAATCCAGATGGTGACTAGGCTGGTAGGCAGTTTTAGAGGCAGGAAGAATTGGAGAAGGATAAAGTGAAAATCATTAAGACTTTGTGATTTTATGTAGAGAAAAGAAAAAGAATGAGTAAATTACTTAGGAGGGCCAAAGATTTTGATTCCTTAGGATTGGAAATTGATAATGCCTTTGACAAAAAAACTATTGTTAGAGAGTAAAATTAATTTTAATGTGCTCCCATATTCTTGTGTTATGCAGAACATATAAAAGACATGTTTGTTTTGCTCGTGACCTTTATAATCACTAAACTGAATAATAGTAATTTTCTTATTTGTTTAATTGTTTGTAGGGAGGGGATTTAGGGTAATTTGCTTTTTTCTTTATCCTTTTTGGAATCTGCTTTCTCTTGCTTGATTTGAATGGACTTTAAAACTGAATAGAGGGACGTGAATCTTGACATTCTGTAGTAAAGTAGCTGTATTTTTGTAATACAAACTCTTTGGAGGTTGGGAACTTTTTATGAAAAAAAAAGGGACTAATTATTTTTTTACATTGCAGTAAAATTTTGATTGTTGAATGTAGATAGAGCTGGACCACCATAGTTGATGAAAAAATTGAAAAATGTTGAATTCTAGTTAAAGGTTATATGAGATAAGAATTGTGCTTAAGTTGAAAATCAAGGAAAACCTCATGTTTCAATGACAAGATTGTTGGATTTGGAGTTGGGAAACTGAGCACCAACGCTGTTTTAGCCTCTTGGTCTTTGTATGAAGTTTACATTAAAATTATCAAATGTTAGAATATAAGCTTCTTAAGACCAAGATCTTGCTTTTAATTTGTATTTCCAGGCCTATTAGTATCATGTCTGCCCATATAAATGTGTTTTCTCTCTTTCTGTGTCCATTAAACACAGAAAGTTTTAAAAACTGATAAACCTTTATTAACAACTCAATATAGTCAAGCAAAATGAATCCTCACAGTTATATCTTCCAACTATATCTTAGCATCTTGTTTCTGTCTTTTCTGTCAGTTGGTAGGTCCCCCTGGAGATGTGATTGGTCTTTGCATTTTTTTCAGATTTGTTTTTCTTTATAGTATTGTCCTTATAGAAATTGTTTTACTTATTTCACTCTGATAATTTATACTAAAGATTTTTATTGTGTGTGTGTGTCTGTCTGTCTTGCTTGACAGTTGTCATTCTAATTCATGGACATATTTCCCAATTGTTGGGCACCTCTCTGATTTAATTTTTTGCTTTTCTTTTATCCCTCTTTTTAATTTCTTCTTCAAGATCAAGAAGTTTATCATTATTCACTTTCTTACCCAGTTTGATGATAAATTGAGTGTGTCTGTGTTAAATCTTCCTTTGTCTGTATCAGTTAAGAATGAGCTTCATTTGATCACTACTTCCCAGGGCCTTCACATTTAAGAGACTAAGATGTCCCATCCCATTCTTCCATCTTTTTATAAGACTGCATTCTTTGTAACCTTCTTTCTCCTTCCTTTCTTAAAGTCCTCAGAATGAAGTTCACCCCCAGGAACCCATTTTTTTTTCCTTTAATTTTTTAAGGCATTTCACTTCCCTTTCTTTGAAGACATTCAGATTCTGTAGTGACACTTTTTCCTTCTTCTTCTATTCATATATAAGCACCAAACCATCATATAGCTCCTTCTAATTGCTCAAAAATAAATGTACCTTTTTAATTTTCTCTTGACTTGTCTGCTTCTGTGTTAGTATTTCTACCCTATGATGGTCTTTTTATCAGAAATGTTTGTAAGTCCTCTGTTTCATTAAAAGCTGAGTTCCCCCTCTTCCCCCATAGGATTATATTTAACTTTTCAGGGTAAATTATTGGTTATAAACTATCTCATTTGGAATACTGTATTTTCAAGAGGTTCTCTTACAGTAGAAGCTTCCAGATCCTATTATTCATTAGATTGTGAGCCCTCATTAGGGCAGGGATTATCTTCTGCCTTTCTTTCTATCCCCAGTCCTTTGCACCACTTCTGGCCCTTAGTAGGTGCTTAATAAATGCTTATTGACTGGTTGATCCTGACAGATTTCTTGATATTAGAACTGCTTCTTTTTAGAGGCTTTTGTATTATTATTATTATTATTTTTGACATGGCAGCTCAAGTGATTAGCAGTGTACTGTGAAGGTACTTACTAAATGCTTGTTGAGTAACTGAAATTTTTTGATTGAGACATTCCTGGTCAGTCAGTCAACAAATATTTGTTAAGTACCTACTTTGTAGGAAGCATGGGTTAAGCTCAAAAGGATACAAAGAAAGGCAAGAATCAGTCCCTATTCTCATGGAGCCCCTAGTAGAAGGGGATAGACAGCATGCAGACAGCTCGGATAGGCCAGATCAATGCGGGATAGACTGATGGTAAGTGAAAATCGCTGGCAGGAGGAGGTGTGCCCCGTGTGGGAAGCAGCAGAGGGCCAGTGCGCCTGGATTGCAGAGGATTGGCAGGAGACAGATAGGAAAACGTAGAGAGGGAGGAGGGGGCCATCTTGTAAAGAACTTTAGAGAAAGCAAGTTTTTATATTTGATCTTGAAACTAATAGGGAGCCACTGAAGTTGGGCTTCAGTGTACGGAATGATTAAGGAAGATCAGTTTGATAGCTGGATGGACTGGAGTATGGGGAGACTTGAGGGAGGAGGGGATCAGTGAAAAGGTTGTGCAGTAGTGTGGTGTGTAATGAACTGAGGCTGCGGCAGTCAGAAGAGAGAGGGGAGCTTACTATGCCAGAGAGCTTAAGAAAGTCGTCTCTGTAATACAGATTGGATATGACCAGTCAGAGGTTTGGGACTTTTTTTTCCTTTTGAGATTTTTTTTTTTTTTTAAGGGATGTGATCCTGGATTCTTTCATCACTTAGTTCTTAGAGATCAAGGCATTTTTTGTTTATAATTTCTTGAAATACAGTGTCTATTTAACAACAACAACAACAACAACATGGTTTTCAGAAAGTCCAGTGATTTACATATTCTCCTTCTTTGACCAGTTTTTCATGTCACAACTTTTGGACGGAGTAGTTGGCCCTATTTTGTCCTGGATCCCTTGGGCTCCTGCACTGACCTCTACCTCCTGAGATTGAATCTTTTGAGTTTCAGAGTTCTGAAAGATCTCTGTGGTATCTCAAGACAGAGGAGTTGGGATCTTGGGAACTCCTTTAAGTGCTGCTGCAGCCATGCTCCCTACTGTGGCTACTTTCCCTCTCAGAGCATCTGAGGTCCCCAACCTGGGATCGGCAGAGTCAGGGGCTTTGCTGCTTCTAGGCAGAGAGACCCCTACTCAGTCCACAGACCTCCTACCAGCTGTTGATCTCATTGGGAGGCTGAGCTTGTTTGCTTGGTCTGGTATACTCCTTTCTTATTGCTCACTTGTTTCTGTCAGATATGCTGTAGTTTGGGGATAGAAGTCACTATAGTTGCATATTTTAAAAAATGATTTAGTGATATATTTTTATTATTGTTTTATTTATTTTGCTATTTAAATTTTTAATTATTTTTTTATTTTGTAAATAATGATTTCATTATTTTGTCTGGTGCAGATTTCAGGTTTTAGCTGGAATAGATATGTAGGAGTTAAGTGGTCTGCTTAAGTTCATGAACACTATTTGGCCAGAAGTTGAGAATACAGACTATAATTTTTACTACCTGGATTTAAAAAACAAATGGGGAGATGGGGCCAAAATTTATTCTTAACTTATAGTTTTGTATTTATTCAAAATTCATGTGTTTAGCAAATATTTGTTGATCTACTGTTTTCAAGGCTTACATAAATGGCTATTTGTGACTTTTAATAAAAATAGGTTAGAGAAATAGCAAATACAGATTTTATGTACTTAATATTTGTATTATTTTTTCAGTTAGTGAAGAGGTAGACAGGCAAAATATTTTAGTAGGCATTGAATCATAGAACGTTAGAGTTGAAAAAGAATGTAGAGATTATTTACTTTTTATTTTTGAGGTCTAATTTGCAAGACCTAGTTAGTTTATTTTTCTTTTTTCTTTAAGAACTTAAAAAAAAATTCTAACTGAAACACCAAATAAAATTAACATTTTGATGGACATAGAGTCGAAAATAGAGGATTCTGCATGAAAGTATGATTCTCTTTTTTATTCAGTTTTTCTTTTAAGATAGTGAATAAGTTCAGAGTAACCATCAGAGATGTTATGGTTGAATGCGATTTCTTTTTGGCCTTTTCTTTTTTCCTTTGTATTTAAAAAAAGTACTTCAATGACCCTCCTGATAAGTTTATTTGAAAATTGATCATCTGATTTTAAACACTGGAAAAATACTGATTTCGTTTTAATATTTTCTTAGGTAATGGTTGGGACTTAGAATAAGTTATAAAAGATGAAATGAGATTTTACATATTAGGATCGCATCCAGCGATTATAGTTGACTTACAGTTAACAACTAGGGAGTATGCCAAGAAAGGTTTTTTAGCAGTCAAATAGAACCTAAAGTTCATTCACTTTTCGCAAATGAACAATTCATTTAAGCTGTATTTTTTTCTTACTTTACAAATAATTCTTAAAACAAACAAACAAACAAACCAAAAAAACCTTGGTTATCTAATTTCTACTCTGTTAGCATTTTTGAAGTGATAAATAAAATCTTTCAAGAAAGGCAGTGTTTTTAAAATATATATATATTTTTTCTAATTACATGTAAAGACAACTTTAAACATTCATTTTTTCATTCAGTTCCAAACTTTGTCCATCTCTTCCTCACCTCTCTCTTCCCTAAGATGGTAAGCATTTTTATATAAGTTGCTTATGTACAGTTATGTAAAACACATTTCCATATTAGTAATGTTGTGAAAGAAGAAACAGAACAAAAGAAAAAAACATGAAAAAAAGAAAAGTAGTATCCTTTGATCCGTATTCAGACTCCAATTCTTTCTCTGGAAGTGGATAGCATTTTTCATGAGTCCTTTGCAATTATTTTAGATCATTGTGTTGCTAAGAATAGTTAAGTCATTCATACTTAATCTTTGTAGAATATTGCAATTATAGGAGAGCAGTGTTCTTCTGGTCCTGCTAACTTCTTTGTGTTGGTTCCTATAAGATTTTCTACTTTTTTTCTCCGACATCAGCCTGCTCTTCATTTCTTATAACATAGTAATAATTATGTACTACAACTTATCATTCATTCTCCAGTTGACAGGCATACCCTCCATTTTCAATTCTTTGCTACCACAAAAAAAACCAAAAAAAAGTTTGTATTTTGGTACAAAGAGGTTTTTTGTTTTTTTAAACCTCTTCCCCTTTAAAAAATCTCTTTAGGATATAGACCTAGTAGTGATATTGGTAGATTAAAGGATATACACAGTTTGATTGTCCTTTAAGCACAGTTCCAAATTGCCCTCCAAGATGACTGCCTCAGTTCACAACTTCACTTCTTGATGCATTAGTGTCCCAGTCTTCCCACATCTTCTCCAAACTTTATCATTTTTAAAAGGTAGCAATTCTGATGAGAGTAAAAAATAACAGCATAATCCTCCATGGAAGAGCTTTACTTTTTAAAATAAGACTTTTTTCAATGAATTAATTTTTTTTGTAGAAAAGATATGTAACTTTGATAATATGTTTTTGCCGCACTAAAACATTAAACATTAGTTGTCTGGACTAATAATGGACTCTTGTTAGTATTAACTTCATAACATCTTCTGTATCTACTTTTTTTTTCTCCATTCACACTCCATAAACCTTTGCTGTCTTCATCTAATTCATTTGTCACACTCCTGCTTCACCACAGTTGTTGCAGAGGAAGAATTGATAAAGCCTGGTAACATGGTGATGGTGACTGAAAAGGAAAAGTTGATTTTGAACCTGGTTGACTGGAAGAAGGGTGATAGTAGGGATAGAAGGGCAGAAGTAGGGAAGGTGGTAGGAAGGGAATAGCTCTATGGGGATAAGTTTAGTTTTAGCCATGTTGAGTTTGAGATAGCTATAGGATAGCCAGTGGGACATATGGAATGACAGCCCAGGAGGAAGCTGAATGTTGGTTATGAAGATTTGGGAGCCATCTATGTTAAGAGGAACTGATGACATCTCTAGGAGAGAAAGTTTAGAGAAAAAGAGGAGAGGGCCCAGGACAGTGCCCTGAGGATGTGGAACATGGATGATGAACAGCTTCAAAATTAGGAGAGTTGATCAGAGGCCCTTTGACATCTGTTTCAGTTCACTATCCAAGATCTTGTGACTCTGCAAGTGAAGATTACAAAAGATGAAGCTTTTGGGTAGGGTAGCAAGAGAACTGTGACAAAGCAGGGTTAAGAAAAGAGAAAGGCCTTGGAAAGAGTAGTTTCACTGGAGTGGTGTGGCAGAATCCAGATTATGGGATTGGGGAATAAGTAGGAGATGAAAAAGTGTAAGTACTGAGTATATTCAGCTCTTTCTATTTGACTGTGAAGGAAAAGATAGCGGTTGATGGGATGATAGCATCAAGTGAAGACTTCAAGTTTGAGGGAGAATTGATTATATTTATAAGTAGCCTGTAAAGGAGCCAGGGGATGAGAAAATGGTGATTATGTAAAGAGAGAAATGATGATTGAAGTGGCATTCCCTGGAGGAGAGTGGGTGGTATTGACAAGAAGATAGAATACCCCTTTATCTAAGTAGAAGAGAGGAATTGGATTACCGTGCTGACATTGATTTAAGGGTGCAGTTGAGGAGGAGAGAGATTGCTTGGGGTAGAGGGCCTGATTGTTTTTCAGGGAAGTGTAAGGCAAGGTCCTCCACTAAGAGGGAGGAGGAAGAGACTGTTATAGATGGTCTGGAGACAATAGCTGCTCTGAGTGTCCAGTAGAATCAAAAAGTGAAGAAATGATAATTTTGCCGCCTTGAGAATCCATTTGAGAGAAGACAATATGAATTAGTGCTGGCATCTCTCTACTGGCTGCTTCCCTACTGTCTACAAACGTGCCAATGTCGCCTCCATTCTCAAAAACCTTTGCTTGTTCAGTCTATCCCCAGATTTCTCTTCCTTCTGTGATAAAATTCCTTAGGGAGGTTTTTTACAACCAGTTCCTCCTCTTCTCACTCTCTTTACTTTGTACCTCTTCAGCCAACTGAAACTGCTCTCTCCACTTAGCGCTTACTCGCCACATCTGTTGGCTTTTTCTCAATCCTTATCTTTCTTGGCTTTGCTGTAGCCTTGGACACTCATCAGGCTTCTGAGACCCGACTCCATCCCCATTCTCCTTCAACAGATTAGATCCTCCTCTTTCCTCTTACCTGTTGGACTCCACCAGGTCCTGCTCCCTAATAAAAGAGGGCCCCCAAGACTCAGCCCTTTCCTCTCCACACGTTGTGTCACCCAAGTATCTATGTACCACATAGATGTCCTGTATTTAACATGTCCAATATTGCAATTGTCCTCCCTGCTTTCTCCTCCCCTCTTCCTCTCTTTCTTATTACTCTCCAGGATATTGTCCTTGACACTTTTCTTTCTGTCTCATTCATTCTCTTGTTATATCCTGTATAACCCCTCTTCTTCCCTGGCCCCTTCCTCCCTTTTCAGTCTTCTGACACTGGCCTCCTCTCTTTGGATTCTGGGCTCCACTCACAGCGGCATCCTGGCTGTTGCTTGTGCAGAGCCCTACATACCCCAGTTTTGCCTTTTCTGTGCCTATCACCTGTGTGTGGAATTCTCTTTCCTCATCTCTGTTTCCATCTCTCATCTCCAGGCTTCCTTGACTCCTTTCAAGTCCTTTTTCTACGAGAATACTTTGCCAGACCTTTTCAACCTTAGTACCTCTCCTCTGAGGTATCCCCCCCAGTTTATCCTGTGTATCTACTTTTATTTTTGTCTAACCTGTTTGTACATAGTTTATATGATGTTTCTTTGGGAAAAGGGATTGTCTTTTGTTTTTCTTTGTATTTTCATAGTATTTTACATTGTGTCTGGCGTAGTACTTGCTTAATAAATGCTGATTGGCTTGACTTGGCCCAGTCAGTGTGACTGTGGTGTTCTACTGTGAAACTTTTGTAATAGTTGTAGTATTGTTGTACTATTGTCTTGTGCTAGTGCATAGAGGTTGTGTGTAATTTAATTTTATAATAAATGTTTGATAGTTAAATTTTAGAATAGAAACTTTTCCCAGTAGGTAAGTTATCCCAAAAATTCCTTGAGTGTTTTACAGCATGGTTATGGAATACCAGACTCCATAGGATTCCATTTGGAAGGGGCCAAGACAAATGGTGTTAGGACAAATACTGCTCACAAGTTTGGGTTTTTAAATTGTTTTAATTTTGCCTAGCATAAAGATTTCTTCCTTGCCTTCAGAACTGGTCATCAGTAATCTGTTATAGTTCCTCACAACTTTGCAATCTCCCCATAGAATTGCCACAGACTTCATCTCATAAAGTATTAATTTTAAAGCATCTATAATTTGTTCTAGAAGATAGAGAAAAAATTTTTTTTAACTATATAGAGCTTGCATTCTAATAGAATAATTCTTGAGGGCCATTCAAAGCATTTTGTGATGTCAAATATAGTTTTCACTCACTTTGATCCACAAAATATTTTTTAATTCACTTCAAAAAAGACTTTCTTCTCAATTTCCAATTGGCAAGCACATCTCTGCAGGTGGTTTCATGATGTTGGAAAACTATTTCTTCTAGACTTAGTGACTTTTATTGAAAGTCAAAATAATTAGATAGACAGGTTAATTGGATCAGGGCTAAAAAAAATTGCTTCCCTGATAATCTTGGAATCATCTTTTTACATCTCATCTGGTTGTGGCAAATTTGTTGACTACATTTTTGGGTTAGGTCTGATTTTGAATAGAAGATTAAATGCTGCCTTTGTTTTTATATATTCATGTAGAATTTTCAAATACTTAAAAAAATTTGGGGAAAAAATTTGTAATTTCATAAAAAACTTCCTTAGCCAATGCAGATTGGTTCCTGTTCAGCAACACATTCTTAGTGAGTTACCTGAGGAACTGGAAGCTTAAGTATAGTTCAGTCATAGAGTCTAGGTTCTATGTCTTCATTTAATGTCTTTTCTCTCCTCTAACATTCTTATATGTCTTAATTACATAAACATTACTTAAGCACAATAATATTTAGGATATTACATTAATCATAGCATCATAGGATTCAGTGTAGAAAATGGACCTGAGATATAGAGGAAGAAGTTTAGCACAAGAAAAATTGGGTCTTGTTCAAGTTCATAAAAATATTTAGTGGCAGAGATAAACTCTTAAATCCCAGTCAATTCAAGTGTGGTGGTTCAAAACTATTTTTCAATAGATAGTCTTATGGATTGGCCACAGGGCACTAAGACTAATTGTAGCCCACAAGGTCACATAGTCAATAAACATTTAAATGCCTACTATATGCCATCTATTGAGGATATGTCAAAAAAAGGCACTTGAATTCAGATTTTTGTGACCCCACAGCCTACCTTCTATCTTAGCTGCTACATTGTCTCTCTCATATGTATAGATAATTCTGTCTGTAATGTAAATATGGGTTATTATAACAACATTCTGCATGGATGACTTCTTGTATGTGTTGGTTGCCTCTGAAAAGAAGTTTCTAAATCATTTAATTTCCAGTTTTGGGAAAAATTAATTTTTCCTCCCTTCTCATGGGTGAGGAGGGTTTGAACAATCAAGTCATTCACAGAAAATGCAGTTCACAGAATTGAAGGTATTGTCATACCTCAAATGTTAGTGTTCTGATATCTTCATGTAGATTGAACTTATAGTTTTTGTGACATGTTTCTGAATCCATTGAGGAAAAACTTAAATAGTTTTATTTCTGACTTTTCTTAAAAGAAACTTACTTTTTTTTCCCCCCAGTGTAATGTTCAAGCTCAGAAATGCCTTATGTGGATCGTCAGAATCGAATTTGTGGTTTTCTAGACATTGAAGAAAATGAGAATAGTGGGAAATTTCTGCGGAGGTACTTCATCCTGGATACCAGAGAAGATAGTCTGGTCTGGTACATGGATAATCCACAGGTTTGTAAAGTTAAAAAAAAAAAAAGTCTTTTAAAGCAATTTGGAAGGTAAACATCAAAACCCTTAGACTAATGTTATATCCGTTAATTCTTCCTACTGCCACATAACCGTATAGTAATGCATCGTTGTGACATGATTGTGACCCTGGATTCTGGAAGACTGTGCTAAGGGGCCCCAGGCTCTGGTGGTTCATCCCACACTGCAGACACATTTGTTTTGGGTCTTGGAACAAACTGTATTTGTCATCTTAGGCCTGGCTTGGGGCAGTTCAGAGAATTTTTTTACTAATGTGGCTCATGAATCATGAAATTTTTGGATATAGAAATTCATGAAATATACACCTATAAGTTATTAAAAGGGTTGTGATCTGTAACAGTGCACGGGGCACTTTCTCTGCTGAAATAATAGGTCTCTGAAGTATTAATGTCTTCCCAGATACCATAGCTATGACAAATAATAGCTAACTTTTATGTGGCACCTTAAGGTTTGCAAAGCACTTTAATATATTTCATTTGATTTTCACAAAACTTCTGTGAGGTAAGTGCTCTTATTATCTTAATGTTAAAGGTGAGGAAATTGAGGTTTAGATTTGTCATATAACTAGTAAGTGTCTGAGGTAGGATTCTAATTCATATCTTCCTAATCCTGTTAGCAAATGCTTTGTCCACCTTGCTCTACTGAGCAAGTTTTTTGCTTTCATTGGCCTTCTCTTTGCATTGATATTTTGTTTCTGAATCAGGATGTTTAAATGCAAGGATAATTATTTAAGACTTTGTCTTTTAGATTTCTTTTTTAAGCATGGTCTAAAATTTACAGTGGCCTTAAAAATCTGTTGCGATCTATGCACAAGCCAATTATTTATATCATAATACTTAAGTGCTTGCTTTTTTATGTTCTCACGAGATTTATATATTAATTATAATAGTTCCCTTGATATTAAAAATATTTCTATTTGTGCCTTTTACTTTTTTTTTCAAATATTCATTTCTCATATTCCTTTTGACAAAGATTTTAAAAGTAAAGGGTGTGTGTGTGTGTGTGTGTGTGTGTGCGCGCGTGTGAGTGTAAATTTAGCAAGAAAAATCAGCACATTAATCCTGTTCAACAGTGTATGCAATATTCCATACCTCTTACTCCCACTTTTCCAATAAAGGAAGAAAGAAGGTATATTTTTTCAACTCTCCAGGTCCAAATTTGAAGCACATAGAATCATTTAAAACTTAAATTTTACTAACATTCAAATCATTCTGGTAAATTTTGTAATATTAATTTGCAAGTTAAACACTAGCAGTTATGGAATTTTAAAGTTGGAAGAAATACTACTTCAACCTCCTTATTTATTACTTCAGTGATGTGGAAATTTAGAGGTGTGTTGAATGTTACCTTTCTGGGTAGTGATAGACTAGTAAAGTGATACAACTCAGGTCTTTAGAGTGTCTTTTTAAAAAGTGCCTTTTCTTCTATTTGTACTTTTATTTTTCTTCTACTATTATTCCTTCAGAAAAGGTGTCAATAAATAGACACACTAAAGGAGATCTTTTCACAGATTCCTAAAGATTGTCTGATCTATAAACCCAATATGGTAATCCTTTAAATATCTTCCTTGACAGTCATCTGGCCTCATTAGGACCCTTCCAGAAATAAGAAGTTTAATTGCCTCAGGAGTCAGCATGTTCCAGTTTACAGATGATTTTGATTATTATTACTCTTACTACTTAACTTCCTATTGTCATTCTTTGTTCTGTGCTGAGACACTACAAAGAGTAAGGATAGTTTTTTTCAGTGTATGGACTTTTCAAATATTTGAAAACTAAGGCTTTTGTTTTATGGACTAAATAACCCCAATTACTTCAGCTTCTTACAGCATGATCCTCAAGTCTGACTGTGGCTGATACTCTTTTTGTTCCTAATGTCCCTATTAACATTTGGTTTCTAGAACTTAATGTGTAATATGCCATATGGCTTTGGATTGATATAGAAGTACAGTCAGCTGTAGTTTCCTTATTCTGAACTTTTTATTTCTATACAGTTTGTATAGCCTGTGATTTGCAGGCAGCTATGTCCTCTCTTGGCTCCTATTGCAGTTAGCTAAAATCTATATTTTTTTAATGTGATCTCCTGTTAAGTCAGGCACCCCAGGCTTGTTTGTGTTCTTGACTTCTTGAATCCAGATATATAATTTTGTCCATGTTAAATTTTGTTTCAGTTTATAGGTCTACTCTTTAATTAGTTCAGTTCATATGCTTTAGTTAATGTTTTTAAAATACTTATCATGTGCAAGGTTGAGGATGTGAAAAAAACACAATAGTTCCCTGCTTTCAGTAAGCTTACCCTCTTCAGTATTTTGTTGTTTGAGAGTTTAGTAAATATACCTTCTTTCTTCATCCAAGTCATTGATAAAAATACCGAAAGGGACACATTAAGCATAGAGTCCCTATAAATATAACATTAGAGATTTTCCTTTTAGGTTGAAATTGGTATAAAAATTGACATTCTTTGGGCATAGCTTTTCAATTAGCTAAGAGCTGTATTTCTGTCTAAGCAACATTTTTGCTTATTGTCCATGTATCATGAGAAGCTTTGTTAGGTAGCTTGCTGAAAACAGTTATATACTGCTAATGGCAATATATATAATTCCTTTAATGTGTCAGTATAAATTAATTTAGCATAATTTTTTCTTAAGAAATCCATAGTGAACATTGCTTTCATTTATTTAATAATCCATTTCAGAATTTTGCTAAGATTTATGACTTCATCACCATTTAATGACATTTAGAAGGATTTGTATTTTTAGCTAAATGTGAAAATGAAGGGATTTAAAAACTAATTTTGATGAATTGTAGTAGGAACTTACTAATATATATATATATAAAATCTTATTTTGGTATTCCTGCTCATTCTTTTTTTCCTTGTTGTCAATTTTAAACAGAAATCTGTGCATTTGAACTTAGCAGTAACTATAGTAGTCCTAAAACCTATATATATATATTTTTTGGTGCATTTCCTTTATCTTCTAGTAGCTAACATTTCCTCTAAACAATTTGACTATTTAATCTATGAAGCTTCATGGCATTTTGTGGTTTTTCATTTCTTTCTCACAACCAGAAGCTTCAGTATATTAGAATAATAGGTTCTGAGAGGTTTAAAAGCTAAACATTTTGGTATTAAAAAGTAACCAAACATTTGGAAAGATCATTTTGCTTGTGGTTTGATCTCAAATATTTTAATATTTTAGTAAGTATTCCAGGAATGAAAGACAGAGTAGGGGTGGGTGAGAGGAACAAGATAAAAATTTTTAACCTTCAGACATAAATAAATTACATAATAAAATAAAAATGATAATTTAATTTATATTTGGAAGATATTTAGAGTATTCATTTTAAAAGTAGCTCATTTAAATGTTACTATAAGTAGGAATGAAAACTAAGATAAAAATAGACAAGAAATTAAAAACAAATAGTCTCACTGATGAATAAATATAATTTTGAGAAATAATAACAGCTGACATTCTGTAAACAGTACATTTTTCAAAGCCCTTCATAGTTTTTCCATTTGATCTTTAAATATTACTATCCCCGTTTTATAAATGGGTAAAATGAAATTTTGAGAGAATATAATGCAATGGTTAGAACACTGGATTCAGAGCCAGAAAATCTGTTCAGACTCTGCCTTTGCTCTTTACTCCATTTGTGACTCTTGGTAAATTGCTGGGATTCAGTTTTGTTGTAAAAAAGAAATCTGGAAAGTGGAGGATGTTGATCGAGTTAAGAAAAGTAAGTGAACAGATATAAACTATGGGAACTCTTCAGCCTGGTCTTCCACCTCTCCTACTCAATTGCCTAGAGAATGGCCTCTTTGGATTATAGACATTAAGGATTGTTTCTACTCTATCCCTCTGGATAAGGAGGATATGAAAAGATTTGTCTTTTCAGTGCCCAGTATTAACTTAGCTGAGCCTCATAAAAGATATGAATGGATAGTTTTGCCACAGGGAATGAAAAACAGCCCTACTATGGGTCAACTGTATGTTGCTGCTGCTCTTACTCCAGTAAACAAAAGTAATGTTATTACATTACTTGGATGATATATATTGGGGTGTGCACCTGAGGAACAAATGTTAGAAGCATGTCGACAAAAGACCATAGAAACACTAAGGAACTAAAAATTGTATATAGCTCCAGAAAAAATTCAAAGACATGCTCCTTTTCAATATTTAGGATATGAAGTATACCCTAAGGTGCTCACAGTACAAAAACTTTCCTTAAGGACAGAGAAGTTGAACACCTTAAATGACTTTCAGAAATTGATAGGAGACATCCAGTGGATGCATCCAGTGTTAGGCTTAACTACCTATCAGTTACAACTATTATATGATATTTTAAGGGGAGACACTGCTTTAGACTCACCATGCCAGCTTACAAAAGAAGCTCAAGGGCTTTGAGAAAAGTCAGACTGTCAGACTGCTGGAGGAGACTGGGTCAGATTATGACAGACACAGATTGTGTAAGAGACAATAAAGACTTTGCACTCACTCTATTCTTGTCCATTCTCATGGTGTCTATCCTGCTGAGACCAAGGCCCTTCTGAAGGACCTCTAGAAAGCTAGCCTTTACATTATATGTTTTCCTTAGCTACAGGTTGTGTGTGTGTGTGTGTGTGTGTGTGTGTGTGTAGGGGGTAGATTAGATTATCTTTAAGACTTCTTTCTAATTAAAACACTTAAGATTTTAAGTCAAATGACATATCTAAAGTATATAATGCTATAGGATTCCACTTAGTTTACAGCTGTTTCTGCTGTGCTAAGCATCTTAAAATACCTATGATTGTAGCAACACAAAATTTCCAAGAGACCAAACTCAATAATTTCTGTATTGACAGCTATCAGAAGACTCTTTAGATGTTGATCCCACTTGTCTAATCCTCAACTCTGAAGGATTCACATTTGCCATTTTGTGTGCTTATATGTTGACAAAAAGTCACAAAGTTGTGTCAATAGAAAGCCACAAAGCTGTGTTAAATTTATATATGTTGACTACAAATTCATGTTTTCTAATCTCTGTTCACTGACCATCCCAAGCTGTTCTCCAAACTTGAAAATCTCCTCAGAAAAGGATCCCACTACCTCTCAAGGAAATTTGTAGCTTAAATTTTGGCAGTTTTCCTTTACATCAAACTGAAATTTTCTTCCTTTAAAATTTCATCCATTTAATTCTGTTCTTTGAAACAAGATAAAGCAAATCAAATTCTTATATGTAGCAGCCCTTTAAATAGTTGAACAGTTTTAACCAAACTTTTTATGGTTTGGATTCAAGGTTCTTCACTATTTTGGTTGCCCTCCTGGATTCTCTCCAGCTTATCCCTGTTCTTCCTATGATGTGACACGTAGAAGTGAACACAAGACTCCAGCTGTAGTCTGGCAGTCCAGGTGTAGGCTTAGCACCTTCAGTGTCTCTTTAAATATAGCTTTAAGATGGCTTTAACTTTCTAGGTTAAATATCATACTTGTGGGTCTCATTGAGGTTGTGATTGATTATAACTCCCAGATCTTGGTCATAACTGCTGTCTGGTCATAAATAAGGTTAGTCTGACATGATTTGCCCTTCATAATGTCAAACACCATAAAGTGGTTGTTTATATTCACCATTTCTTTTAAAGATGTTCATTAACTTTCTGGTTAATAATCAGTTATTGGACAATTCTACTCACCCTTCCACCAATTCTTTCAGTGCCCAGGGATGGAATACTTTGGCCAGGTACTTGAATTCTTTAAGGACTGCTAAATGCTTTCTTAATATCATTTTATTTGTGGGAAGCAGAGCTGAGATGACTAAGTAAAGGCAAGGAATCGTCCAAACTCTTCCAATGACTCTAAACAAATTTTAGAGCATTAGAACCCACAAAAAGATGGAGTGGAACAATTTTCCTGTCAAAGACTGGTCAGCAATAAAGATCTTTTGCACCAATATGGGCCCAGAGCACAATCATGGTGCAGGCTACAGACACCAAAGACAACTTGGAAGGAAGTCAGGAAAGATTAGTTGCACTAGGATGTGAGGGGAGCCCCAGCAAACCAGGAGTGCACCTTGGGAGCCACTGAATTAAGCATTGGTGGCAGTGGCACTAGCTTCCAGAAGTCTCAGCTTACAGATGATCTGGGCTGCAGAGCTGGCTCACAGTCCCAGGGTGAGCACTAGCACATATAGCCAGAGAGGATTGGGGATCCTCCTCGCAGTTCCAGGGCAGAAAAGGGTGCTGATGATCACTCATAGCCCAGAGAATAGGTCAGGAGATTAGCAAACACACTTCTTGAATCATGCTATCTTGGAAGAACTGAAAATTTACAGATTCCTAAAAGGATCTCTGATAAACATCTGCACAAACCCCTCAAGATTTAGGACAGTGTACCTTCCACCCTGGAATAAAAGCCCTACTTAACAAAGAGTTAGCAAACAACAGAAAAAGATATTGACCATAGAAAGTTAATATAGTGACAAGGAAGATCAAAACACACTCTCAAAAGAAGATAACAGAGTCAAAAATCCAACATCCAAAGCCTCCAAGAAAAAAAAGAATTGATCTCAGACCATGGAAAGATGGTCTTTCAAAGGGGAGATTTGAAAATCTCAAAAGGGATTTTCCAGACAAGTAAGAGGAAGAGGAAAAACTGGGATGCAAAAGGAAATATAGAAAATTAATGAGGAAAAGAATGCCTTCAAAAGCAAAATTGGCCAAATGAGAAAGGAAGTATAAAAACTCACTGAGGAAAATATTTCCTTAAAAATTAGACTTGAGGAAATGGAAGCTAATGACTTTATGAGAAATCAAGATATAATAAAACAAAACCCAAAGAATTAAAAAAAAAAAACCTGAAATATCTTAATGGAAAAACAATTGATGTGGAAAATAGATCCGGGAGAGGTTGTTTATTTTTAAGTTTTTGATGGTAGCTTTTTATTTTCAAAATACATGCAAAGAGAGTTTTCAAAATTTGCCCTGGCAATTTTTTCTCCTTCCTTTTCCCTAATCTTCCTCCTCTAGATAGCAAGTAATCCAGAATAGAAAATTTAGAAAATTAGTGGGCTACCTGAAATCCATGATCACTTTTAATCCCAAGTTTTCTCTCTATAAAATGAGGGAGTTGAACTAAATTACTTCAAAAGATTCTCCTTAGCAATTTTAAATATATGGATTTGTGGACTTATGAAATGGGCATCTCAGCTTTCACTTGTTGACAGTTGCTATCATATTTTCCCCAATACAGGTTATAAAACAAAAACACAACCAACTTTTCTTCATTGACCATACTTTTCTTTCTTTCTTTTTTTTTTTTTTTTTAATAACTTTTTATTGACAGAACCCATGCCAGGGTAATTTTTTACAGCATTATCCCTTGCACTCATTTCTGTTCCAGTTTTTCCCCTTTCTCCCTCCACCTCCTCCCTAAGATGGCAAGCAGTCTTTTACATGTTAAATATGTCACCGTATATCCTAGATGCAATACATGTGTGCAGAGCCGAACAGTTCTCTTGTTGCACAGAGAGAATTGGATTCAAAAGGTATAAATAACCCGGAAAGAAAAACAAAAATGCAAGCAGTTTATATTCATTTCCCAGTGTTCTTTCTTTGGGTGTAGCTGCTTCTGTCCATCCTTGATCAATTGAAACTGAGTTAGATCTTCTCTTTATCGAAGAGATCCACTTGCATCAAAATACATCCTCAAATAGTATCGTTGTTGAGGTATATAATGATCTCCTGGTTCTGCTCATTTCACTCAGCATCAGTTCATGTAAGTCTTGCCAGTCCTCTCTGTATTCATCCTTCTAGTCATTCCTTACAGAACAATAATATTCCATAACGTTCATATACCACAATTTGCTCAACCATTCTCCAATTGATGGGCATCCATTCATTTTCCGGCTTCTAGCCACTACAAACGGATTGCCACAAACATTTTGGCACATACAGGTCCCTTTCCCTTCTTTAGTATCTCTTTGGGGTATAAGCCCAGTAGAAACACTGCTGGATCAAAGGGTATGCACAGTTTGATAACTTTTTGAGCATAGTTCCAAATTGCTCTCCAGAATGGCTGGATGTGTTCATAATTCCACCAACAACGTATCAGTATCCCTGTTTTCCCACATCCCCTCCAACATTCCGCATTATCTTTCCCTGTCACTCTAGCCAATCTGACAGGTGTGTAGTGGTATCTCAGAGTTGTCTTAATTTGCATTTCTCTGATTAATAATGATTTGGAGCATATTTTCATATGTCTATAAATAGTTTCAATTTCGTCATTTGAGAATTGTCTGTTCATATCCTTTGACCATGACCATACTTCTTTCACCAACCTCAGACACTTTCTTCTTAATCATTCATTCATTTCCCAGTTCTGCTTGTCTCTCCTGAATTCCTTATTTTTGGCCATATGGAAACAAACTCTCAATTTGATACCTTTAAGCTTTGTGGCCTCGTGCTTGAGGTATTGTTTTCTTGAGCAATACTTCCAAGATTCCTCTTGGAAGCTTCCCTCACTTTCACGTGGATCATCAGTCCTTGTAGGATCTCCACTGATATCATAATATCTGTTGATAACCATTTTGACAGTGCTTGGAAGGTTCTCTCTTGGTCTTGGATGTTTTCTCCAAGAAGACAACAGACCTCTATTGTTGCTATTACATAAACAGATAAACTGCCTCAGCATTTTTCCTTGAGTCATTTTCTTCCTTAACCCTTCCAAGATAATCTCTCACCTGATAAAACCTTCTACTTTTACCGTTCTTTAGAGAACAAATAGCTACTTCCTCTTCGGGGCATCTTGGTCAATCTTTGGGAAGAGCCTCAGATTTTTATTTTAGCTTGAGTTCTAAGATCTTAATACCATTTCTCCTCTGTGTGATATTTTCTTAGCTATAACCATCTTGACAGATCACAATTTTACTTTTGCTTTTTAAGATTCTTTTTCTCATTATTTTTTCTTCTTCCCCTCCCCCATTTTTGAAAGTTTTTTATTTTACCAAATACATGCAGAGTTAATTTTCAGCATTGACCTTTGCAAAACTGTTCCAAAATTTTTTCCTATTCTCCTCTCGACTGCCTTCTGTAGACAGTAAGCAATCCAATACAAATTAAACATGTGCAGTTCTAAACATATTTCCATAATTGTCATGCTGTATTAAAAAAATTAGATCAAAAGGTGAAAGAAAAAAAAATCTGAGAAAAAGGCAAAACATCCCCCAAATAAGGTGAAAATATTGTGCTTTGATCCATATTCAGTCTCCATATTTCTTTTTCTGCATGTGGATAGTTCTTTCCATCACAAGCATATTGGAATTGTCTTGAATAATCTCATTGTTGAAAAGAACCAAGTTTATCACAGTTGACCATCACATAATCTTGTAGCAACAAGATGTACAGTTGTTCTCTTGCTTTTACTTAACTTCACTCAGTATCAGTTCATGTAAGTCTTTCCAGGCCTGTCTGAAATCAGCCTGTTCTTCATTTCTTATGATATTCCATTATCTTCATATGCCATAATTCATTCAGCCATTCCCCAAATGATGGGCATTTACTCATTTTTCAGTTTCTTGCCACCACAAAAAGCTGCTATGAACATTTTTGCACATGTGAGTCTTTTTCCCTTTCTTATGATCTCTTTGGGATACAGACCCAGTTGAGACACTACTGGATTAAAGGGTATGCACAGTTTGACAGCCCTTTGAGCTTAGCTCCATATTGCTCTCCAGAATGGTTGGATCATTTCACAACTCCACCAACAATGCATTATTAGTGTCCCAGTTTTCCCCATATCCCCTCCAGTATTTATCATTATCTTTTTTTGTCATCTTAGCCAATCTGAGAAGTATGATGTAATACCTCAAAGTCATCTTAACTTTCATTTCCCTACTCAGTGATTTAGAGCATTTTTTCCATATGACTAGAAATGGCTTTAATTTCTTCATCTGAAAATCGTCTGCTCATATGCTTTCACCATTTATCAATTGAGTAATGACTTCTATTCTTATACCTTTGACTAAGTTTTTAAAATGAGGTTTTTATAAGAAACACTGGTATAAAAGTTTTTTTCCCCCATTTTTCTGCTTTCATTCAAATTTTGGCTGCATTGGCTTTGTTTTTGCAAAACCTTTTTAATTTAATATAATCAGAATTATCTATTTTGCATTTCATAATTTGAACTCATTTTTAAATTGACCCTGGATAATTCACTTCTGTAGACTTTTGTTTTTCCTTCTTGCAAAATTAGTGGGGTAAACTAGATCCCAGCTCCTAACCTGCAGTTTGTGATCCCATATGAGGTCATAAAACTAAATATGAGAGTCGTGAAATTAAAATTTAATATTAGTAAATGTTTGATTTGTATACCTATCTTATATACCTTAATACCCGAAGTCACATGAAAATTTTTCAGAAGAGAAAAGATCTCAGTTGTAAACAATTTGAAAAAAACTGGACTAGATGATTTTTAAGGTCCTTTTCAGCCCTGTATCTGTGATTATCTGTCTTCTCTCCCCTCACTCATTCCATCCCCATGTTTTTAAGTGTCTGCTGGATTTTTCCATGTGGATGTTGCAAAAGGAACATGTCTCACACCAGATTTCACCTCACACAGGGTCCCATCTTGTTATTGGTGTCACCATTTTTCTTTTCATTTGTGGGAGTCAAATCATTATTTTCTTCTTCTTTCCCCCTCTCCCCCCCATATCATTATTTTCTTAACTAGTATGCCTGTTGTTGGCTTCTTTCGGATTTATCTTCCTCTCTTTTGCCAAATTATTAATTTTTTTCTGTATCATGGATCAATCATGTTACTCCTTGGAACTCTTCCACTGAATCCTTGTGGTCTGTGAAATAAGGAACAGATAAGCAGCAACTTATCTTTTCAGACTCGTTCTACTTTTCCTTCATTGATCCTTTTGTGACTGTCATACTGAGAAACTGTTATTAAAATATTCCTCAAGATGTTCTTCTGCCTGTTCTTCCTGTCTAGGTCTGGTTCAAATGTCACCTCATTAATGAACCTCTAGTTCAAATGTCACTGTTATTATCATCCTTCAGAAGCAATCCCTTTTTTGTAATATAGAGCACTTTGTACATCATTTTAGCCCTTAATATGTTCTGCTCTATACTATAATATGTTTTATCTTCCATACTAGAGAGTAAGCATTATGGGATCAGGAAACTTTTTTTTTTAATTCACATTTAATAATGTCAGATTGAGATTTGTAAAATTTAATTCTGATGATGTAATTTCCTTCCCTTCCCATGTTTATTAATTCTTGATTATCAGTTAAAAGTGAGTTTTTTTTTCCTACTTTGAACATAATAGCCTTTTAGTAAATATTTGCAGAATGAATAGAAACAAATGCAGTATAGTAGGACTTTTGATCTTTAATGTCAAGCTCAGTCAGTTCTCAGGTTAGAAAACTGATCAAGTCAGGGTTGGTGATGGAATGAAATTAAAGCAGTAATTAAACACTTGAGCCAGAGTTAATTAGATCATTGTTCAAGAAACTGTATTAAAAGTATAAGAGTTACATAAATTCCTGCTTATCAAAAAGAAATTTATGGTCATGTGAAGTT
This sequence comes from Antechinus flavipes, assembly GCF_016432865.1. NCBI lineage: Eukaryota > Metazoa > Chordata > Mammalia > Dasyuromorphia > Dasyuridae > Antechinus > Antechinus flavipes. The sequence continues at coordinate 603,409,321 of NC_067399.1, forward strand.
TAAAGTTTGAAATTTGAAAACATTAATGGAAAAAGAGTAAGAAACAAGTCAAGTATGAAGAGGTCAGTCAGTTACAACCTTTCTTCACTTTCTTGCTTTGGAAAATTGGAGATTTCTATAGTTCTTCCTTGTTGGACTTGTGATTATTTTTCAAATTAAAAACCCTTAGATTTTCCAAGCCATCATGTTTATTCCTGTGCTTAGAATGCCTTTTCCTACTCAGATGCAATATTCTTTATGAATCCTTTCCATATTCTCATCCCTCTTCTTCAAGAATATGATTTTTTAATTTTTTTCCTTATCATCCATAGGCCTTTTAAAGTTTTCTTTTGGAATGTTATATTGATTTATATGATTATTTTGATATTTTTCTTATTTCCCTGCTTAGATGTAAATTCATTGAGGTGATTACACATTGTTGAATTCTTCATTGCATCTAATACATGTAGTTTTTTTTTTTTAAGTTGAGTTGAAATGAATTAAACCACAGAACTCTTTATCTTATCTTTATTACATGAATTCATTGACTAAAACTTGATTCTGATCAGTTTTTTAAAATGATACTACATCATTCAAACAAAAACCAAAATAGGTTTTCAAAACCTAAATTTACATTTGTTCTAACAAAACAATATTAACAGACTTTCCATTTTTTGCCAGCAACATTTTGACTTGTATGTTTATGACTTGTAACTATACAATTTGATAAATTGGTTCTGTGGAAGAAATATTTCAACTGAGTTATTTAAGAAAGGACCAATTTGAAAGATAAAAAATCTTTATCAATAATGTCCTTTTTATTAGAATTGTGATGGTTTTTAGGGTGTGATATGAAAACATTGAAGTACTATCTATTGTTATATAGAAGTGCTCAATCTTAACTTCCTTATTACTTTTAAGGGTGCAAATGTGGGAGAGAGTAGCATGCAAAATTTAATATCTGTTAAATTTTATTCTAATCATAATTCTTTTTTATCCCCTAGAATCTTCCTTCTGGATCCCCACCTGTTGGAGCTATTAAACTCACCTACATTTCAAAGGTAATTGTTTTTATACATATGTAGTTCAATAAATAGAAGCAACCATTTTGTTTTGTTTTAACAATTTTGACAATAATAATTAAGTTCTAAGGCTTATTAAAAGGATTGAGATCCTATTGAAAGCAGACTGCTTATTATTGGGAGGTACTTAATGTTCATATAATTAGAAATATATGGGGCAAAATGAAATTATTTTTATATTGGGTGGGACATAAAAATTTGTCATTTCTGTGAATTTCATAGAGAAACATTAAAGAGAAAGAAGAACTTAGTTGTTTCCTTTTGTCATTTTTAATTAAAAAAACTTCTTTGAGGCTTAAGTTTTTTTTATGGTTCTCAATTCTAAAATTACTCCTGTTATTAAGTGGCTGTGACTTTTTGAAATTAAGTTTATATATTTTACTTTGATAAAAACACAAACCCTTTTTAGATTATAAAAGACAGTTTTGGCTACTTTATTACTCCTTTACATTTTTTCTTTTCTGCTTGTTCATTTTCATTTTTACATTACCATTTTAATTTTTCAAAACTTGATTTGTTATTGCCAACGTGAAAGTAATCCTATTTATTTCCTATGTTTGAGGAACTGAGATTGAGTTCAAGGTTCCCTAATCTTAATATATTTTTAAATGAGAGTTTTTATTTATGCATTTATATATGTGTGTATATATATGCATACAAACATATGTGTATACACACACACATACTTCCTTAATAGAGAGTTACCTCAAGAATTGAAGATTAGACAGATAAATAGAAAAGAGGAAAAGGAGAAAAACAAACTAGCAGCTTAACACATTGCAAAAGAGATATATGTTATCTGTGGTCCTTTGAAATTCACCAGGTAGCTTTTTAAATTTTAGATTTACTATCAACTTAAATATCAGCAGATTTGAACATTTGAATATACAAAGAGTGACAGGATTGAATATGAAACTGAATTTTTAAGTACTGTTTTTTAAGTATATATTCAATTTAATATAGTTATAAAATGATTGTTTGGCTCTGTCCTATTCCAAGTCCTATAGAACTTCCTTCTATTCAGTTCTGTTTTTAAAAATGTTTGATTGATATTTTGTTTTTCTTCCATCACTATCTACCCATCCATTGTGTGTAAGTCCATCCCTTAATAAAAGCTATTCCTTGCAACAAATAAAATTAGTCAAACAAACCAATTGTACACACATTGCCTGTATCTGATAGCATAGGTTTCATTCTATACCATTGTCCCATCACATTTCTGCTAAGAGGTAAGCTTCAACATCATTCTCCTGCGGTCATGATTGATCATTACACCAATTAAAGTTCTTAATTCTTTCAGAATAGTTTTATTTGGCATTATTATAGTATTTGTAGAAATCATTCTTCTAGTTCTGTTCATTCACTTTGCATCAATTAATATACGATTTTACATTAAACCTTATTATAAGGTTTTTCTGAGACAATACTTTTCATCATTTATTTTGGTGCAAAAATATTTCATTGCATTTATGTACCAGTAATTGTTTTTAGCTGTTCTCCACTTTGGTTCCTACAATATAAGCCATCATCCTCCTTTTCCTTTAGATTTCTAAACTAAGTCTGAAGACTGACTTCTTGCCTCTATGATTATTCAACAGGAATTACTTTTGCCATAATCTGTAATAGTTTGTTAATCGCCAGATCTAATGGGACTTCTTCTCAGCATTTGTCTTTTTTGACCCTTTTCATCTCCTGGATGATTTCTTTTCTGTTTTCTTGGCTTCTCCATGTCCTTTGTTAATGTCTTCTCCATGCCATGCCTATCACAACGTTGGCCATATAACCCAGGGCTTGGGCCCAAGCCTTTTCTAATATCTCACTTGTTAATTTTATCAGCTTTCATGGATTCAGTTATCTCTAAACAGATGACTCCCAGACATATGCATCTGACTCTTGTCTCTCTCCTCAGCTCTAATTCCTCTTCATCATAATCATAACTTTCATTTCAACATTTCAAACTGGATATCCCATCAGTGAACATTGCATGTCCATAGTATGAATACTATCCTTTTCTAGACTTTCTATTAGAGTTGAAGATCATTTAAAAAAAAAAAAAAGAGTTGAAGATCACATTATTTTTCTAGTCATACAGGTTGTCAATCTTGGTGTCATCCTTGCTTTTTCTCTCATTTATTCCATACAAGCAATAAATTAGAAATATTTTATACTTTTTGTAGTTACTTTAAATGAAATTTCTCTCTTATTCTTTTCCTATTAGCTTTTGTTAGTAATAGCAAAAACACAGACAATTTTATGGATTTCTAATATGTTCTGACAAAACTGCTGCTCTGTCTTAATTTTTTTTTCCTTGAGTTTTCTAAATAAAACATGATAATTGTCCGCAGTTAGGGATAATTTTACATCATAATGACTATTTCCTTGGTTTTTTTTTTTCCTTATTTTTATATTTAGCATTTTTTACATGTCAACTGAAATATCCACATTACTTGTACTGGTAAAGCTTTTAGTGTTTCCTAATTAATTTCAAGTGATGTTAGTGTTTTAAAATAAATACTTTTGGTCATAATAAAGAATATTTTTTCTGTGCTTTATAGGGGTTTTTAACATAAAATGACTACTGCATCTTTTTAGACTTTGTTCATCTTTTTGTATATTTTTAACATAATTATTGATGCTAATTGTTTTCTTATTATTTATCCATTCTTGCATCTTGGATATCAATCTAACTAGAGTATAATAAACAATTTTAAATTTTATTATAGTAATCTCCACAAATATTCAAATAAATATTTGATTTCATCGATCTAAAAAGCTCTCTGCAAACAAACTTTAATATATCTATGCCTAAATCCTGTGTAAATTGTGTCCTCCCATAAGTTTACCACTGGGAAGTGATTGGAGAAGGTTCACCTAATATGTTGGGGGCTTTCCTTGCTTTTTCTTGACAGCTTGTGTGTAGTGGTATTCTTTACTTTTTAATGGTGATACCCTTAGGCAAGCATTCATGTTCTTTGTTTTGTACTTCATCTGACATTCATGATCTGGTGATCATTAAGTAGAGTTATTTCTGTTACAGTTTAAAGGAATTTTAAATGATTTTGGTTTTTGAATGGGAGCCACCTTGTTTTAAACAGACTTCCAAGACAGCATTTTTTCGTGTTTGTGAATAAAATACTTTTTCATAATTAGCAGACTAAACAGTGAAATTTTATATTTTCTACATTTTTGTTCTTTTTAGTGACATTTTCTTTCCCTTTAAGCACTTTGGGGATGGTCATGTTAGAAGCTAAGTATAATAATTTCACAGCCACTAAAAACAGTTTGTTATAACAGGGTTTTTTTTTTTTTTTGTTTGTTTTGTTTTGTTTTTACAAATTTTGCCCATTTTTCTTCTATTGTTATCTTTCCATTTTCATCCTCAATTCTGTTTGGGAAGACTTTGCTTTGCTGTGGATGTTTTATTCTACTGCTTCTCGTGGCTTATAGTTTTTACTGATTAGAATATTAATTTATCATTTTCTTTCTCTGCTTTATTCCTAATTGGTTTGAGTGTCAGAGCTGTACTTGTCTCATTAAAGGAGTTTGCTGTATTCTATTTCTCTATTAATTAATCTCTAATTTTTGATAAGATTCCCTTATTGACTTATGTAATATGTAAGTTAGTTCATGTCTGACTTGTTCAGTTTCTTTTTTTGAGGTTGGGCTATTTGCCATTTGTTTTTATCTGTTATTGATTTTTGATATTTCATATAATATTCAATTTTCACATTCTTAGTTTTTGCTGGCATATATTTAAAAATAGTAGTTTCTGTTACTATTCTGTTTCTTCTTTATTCATTGTAAACTTCTCATCTTTTTTATTTTGCCATTTGGTTTTAAATTTTCTCTTTAAAAAATTCTTATTTACTAATGATTTATTAATTTTTAAACTCTTAAATAAAAATCCTTCATTTGATATTGTTTTTCCAGTAGTTATTTTTGTCAGTTTTATTTTTTTCTCTACTTTTCAGAATTTCATCTTTTATTCTTATTTTGGGATTGTTAATTTGTTGATGAGAGTGTTAGTCCAGGAAGGGAAAAATGGGATGGCAATGACAACGGGACAGATGACTGGATAACCTGTAGTGTTCTGACTTATTATGCAGGTCTTTGAACTTTTCAGTTAAGTTTTCCCATATGTACTTGTATGTACTTGGATGCAATGCCATTCTGGGCATATATTTTAATACTGAGAGTCATTCATTTTTGATATTGTTTTCCTATTTCACTCATGGTGATACCTGTTTTTTATTGTTATTCATTCATTTCAGTTATGTCCAACTTTTTGTGACTCCATTTGGCTTTTCTTGAAAAAATTAGTAGTTTGCCATTTTCTTCTCTACCTCATTTTATAGATAAGAAAAATGAGACAAAAGTGACTTGCCCTGGGTCACACAACTAGTAAGTATCTGGGGTTAGATTTGAACTCATATCTTCCTGACTCCAGGCCTGACACTCTATCCACTGTGTCTTTTTTGTGTATTGTGATTGTTTTTGTGATTATTTTTGATGGTTTTTCCATTTGGCTGAAGAATAATAAATTTTATCCTTTCCCCTCGTCTTACTTCCTTGGGTCTGAGTGTTGTATACAGAATATTGTTGGATTCTCCTTTTTTAATTTATTCTTTTTTAATCTTTCTTGATACTTTGTTCTCTATTATGGATAAATTGAGTTCATTAACATTTGGGTTTGTAATTGTTCATTTTTACTTTTTTTCTATCAAATTCTAGTGTTACTTTAAAAAAATTAATCTGTTCTAATCATTTTGCTTACAACAATCTGATTATAGTCTCTTTTCTCAGAATAATCTTTTCTGTTACCTAGTCCAAGTCTAGATGACTTAATTCTATTTTTATTATGTTTTTTCTCTTTTTCTCCTTCTTTCCTTTGCTCAGACAAAAATATAATTCAGGAGACTGTTCATCTTTCTTAGACCTTTGATCATTTAACCTGTTTGAATGACCTTTCTTTTTGGTATTCGATTTTCTACAAAACATTCCATTCTTCCTTCTCCCTTTTTCTAGTTTGTTCTAGAATCTGACACTCTTTTCATGACCTTTTCCCATTATATTTCCCTTTTCTTTTCTCAGTGACCTTCCTGGAAGGTGAGACTTCTTAAAGATAATATTTTTATATTTTCCTTTGTTCAGATAAAATGTGTGGTGTGAATCTCTGCATCATTCCTTTCCTACTTGTTTGAAAGATTTTATTTATACACTTTATCCCCAGAAATATTTGTGTAGGATATAGAATGGTACAATTAAAACAACTTAGGGTTAGTTGAACTGGATGAACTGAATCTAGGTTTTTCCATATATCTTGAAGCCAGCCACTCTAGCGTCTAAAACCAAGAGCCAGCATTAACTGCAGTGAGGGTACAGTAGGGATCTTTCCAGTAAAATTAGGAATAAAACAATGATCATAGTGCTAGAAATATTAGTCATAAGATGAGAAAGAGAAATTGAGGGAATAAAGGCAAAGAAATAAAACTGCTTATCAATGGTTTATTTGGAAAATCCTAGAAACAATAACTTCAGCAAAGTTGTAGCCTATAAAATAAACCCACAGTAATTTTTACTTTTTGTTTATCATCAACAGAATTCATCAGAAAGAGAGAAATTTCTTTATAGTCACTACAGAAGGCATAAAATACTATCTAACAAGACACACAGAAAAACTGAATGAATATAACTATAAAACACTTTACAAAAGACTGAACTATTGTCATAGAAAAGGCCATAATTATGGCCTTAAAATAATTTTAATTATTTAAATTTAAAAATAATTTTTTTCATTCAGTGCTACTCTAGACTATACAAGAATTATTTTGTAGAATTAGAAAAAATAGTAAGAAAATTGATTTGGAAGAAGACAAGTTCAAGAATTTTAAGGGAAATGATGCGGGAAAGAAGAAATGAAAAGGGGAAATTTTCACCCCTTTATTGGGGTCCAGCATTGTCAGTTCTTTGATGCTACAACAAAACAGTAATCATTAAATGCTTTGGTGTACTGATTAAGAAACAAATACATTGACCATTGGAACAAATTAGATGTATTGTATATAGAGAAGCAAGGGAGCACAAATAGCTTGAAATTTGATAGACCCAAAGACCCCATAGGTATTTTACCTGGGGGGTAAGGTTCATTATTTGACAAAAACTGGGAAAACTTGAAAATAGTCTGGCAGAAATTAAATATAGATCAGTATATCATACTGAATATCAAGGTAGGTTCTATCTGGGTGCATGACTTGGACATAAATGGTGACATAAGTTAAGAGAAGCAAGGAATAATAGCCTCTCAGATCTCTGGATAGTATAAGAATTAATTACCAAACAAACAAAGGAGATAATGGGAGATAAAAATGAAAAAATTGTATTATGTGAAATTAATAAGTTTTTGCACAAAATTAATATATTCAAAAGTAGAAAAGAAGCAGTTAATTGGGGAAAATTCTTTGCAAGAGAGTTCTATGATAAAAATTTCACTTCCAAGATATATAGAGAACTTATTCAAATTTATAAGAATAAGAGCCATTTCCCAAATAGGCAAATAATATGGACAGCAGTTTTCAGTGGAAAAAATTTTAGCCAATAATAGCTATTTTAAAAAATGATCCAAATCACTAATAATTCAATACCAATTAAAACCGCTTAAGTTCTATTTGATCTGATCATATTGACCAATTTGGCAAAAAAAGGAAAATGCCAAATGCTGAAGGGGCTTTGGGGAAATAGGTACAGTAATATAGTATTGGTGGATCTGTGAAATGGCTTGGCTATTGTGCAGAACAGTTTGGAACTATGCTCAGAAAAAAAAGATGCAAACCTTTTGATTCCACAATACCAGTAGCAGGTCTATTCCCCAAAGAGCTCAAAGAAAGAAAAAAATGGACCCATATTTACAAAAATGTTTATAGCTCTTTTAGTAGTGGCAAATAACTAAAAACTAAACAATCAATTGAGGAATGGCTGACCAAGTTACAGGATAAGAATGTGATAAGTTATTATTGTGCTGTAAGACGTGATAAAGGAGATAGTTTGAGAGGAACTCAGGAAGACTTGTGTGAACTAATGCAAAATGAACAAATTGTAGGGACAAATAACATTGAAAGATGTAACTGATTAAAGCAGTGAACAGCCACTATTCTAGGGGACTTAATATTAAAACATTCTGTTGTTGTTCTTATCAAGAGATATAGATTGAGACATACTTTTTAGATGTTATCAGTGTGGGAGTTTATTTTATTGATTGTGTTTGTGACAGTCTTTAAATTCATTTTTATTATTTCTTCAAATTCAGTACTTTATTCAGATGTACTGTGATTTGTTTAGCCATTTCCCAGTTGTTGGACATCGCTTTTTTTTTTTTTTAAATCATAAAAAGTAGTATTTTAAGATTTTACAGTTTTTTTTCCCAAAATGGTGAACTGACAAGTTATAAATATTATGCCTATTTTTCATATAGGGACACTGAGATTAGTGACGTAATCAATGGTCTCACAGTGTCAGAGTCAAACCTAGTTATTTCCTCGTTCATATTTCCTCATAGTAATATTACCCTAAGATAAACCTAAACTTCTTTTAAATTTTGACCTTGAGGTTTCTTTTTTGCAAATCTTTATCTATTCGGTTCATTCTAGCCATTTGTTAAGTATTTAGTGTGTACTTGGTGCTGGGGACATACAAAAACAAAATCATTTTTGCCTTTAGTGAGCCTATATTTTGTTGACCAACAAGATATATTTACAAATGGGTAAACATAGCCTAGCATGAAGAAGGAGAGAAAGCATTACTATATACTTGGCGGGATCTGGACATGTTTTATATAGTTGACCAATTGGCTGAGCCAAGAAGGCTCTAAGGAATAGTTTCTGAAGACTCTAAGGAGTAGTTTGAAGATGAAAAATTTACAGTTGCTTTGAATTCTTATGAAGGGTCAGAAATATAGGTTTTAAGAAGTGTTTGATAGACTAATTTTCAAACTTTCTTCCAAATAGGAAATATTTATGATTAACATAAAATTTGCCTTAATCCTCCCATTCAAATTTCACTGGAGAAACAAACAAGTCTCTTAACAAAGCATTGATGTCATTAAAAAAATCTCTTAGAAATGCAATATAGCATCAAACACAGCCCTTCTTCATACATAAATTAATTCCTTAATAAATGTTGCTTTAATTGTGTTTAAATCATTATTTTTTGCTACTCTCAAAGTTGAGTTTTAGATTGATTTGTGGTGCCTTTGTCAAGATTGAATGATTTAAATTATTTGTAAACCTTTCAATGCTGTAAAAATAAGAGTTGTATAGGGAAATAATTTGTGAGTTTATAGTGTTTAAGGTGTAATATAGCTAATACAAAAAGATATGGTGTGACATTTCTATTTTTCTTGTTAGGTTAGCGATGCAACTAAGCTCAGGCCAAAGGCAGAATTCTGTTTTGGTAAGTAAGTACCATATTTTTACATCTCCTTTTAGGCTAGGCTGGCATAATCACATCAGTTATTAATTCGGGGAATTGTTCTTTATACAATTTTGTTTATTCTTTCTATTCTTCTCCCTCTTAGCCAAGTTCCTACAGCTTTTTTCAATATTTCCTTTATCACTTTTTCTCTTCTATCTTACCTCTGCCTTTTGGCTTCCCTGACTTTTTTTCAAGTGTTACCTTAAGTCTCATGTCCTGCAAGTAACTTTTTCTGATCTCCCCAAATGCATTTGCCGTTTCTCTACCTTGTCTAGATCATGTATGTACATGGTTGTTTGCACATTGTCTCCTTGAGGGCAAGGACTGTTTTTGTCTTTTTTTTTTTTCTTTCTCTAGTGCTTAGTCCAGTATCTGACACATAGTGGGCTTAATAAATGCTTGTTGACCAAACTGCACAGAATGGACACTAAGGATGGATTTATAAATCCATAAAATTCTTTGGCATTTATAAAACTGGAAATTTAAGGAATTATGAAAGAAGGTGGCCACCTTATTTCTATTTGGTTTCACTCCTTATTTCTGTTTTAATGTAACTTGCTAGCAAGTAGATGTATGGTTTCTGTTGCATAAGATAAAATGATTTTACTCAGTTCTCTTATACTGTTTTTAAAAAGTCTTGATAGTTGAATTTTGGTTATGGATTTACTTCTTGATTATGAGAACAAATTAGGCTAACCATAGGAATTGACTTAAAAATTTCTCATAATTGACATTACGGTATATAACATTCTATAATATACTGTTTATAGGAAGAACATAGAAGTAAACTATTAATGGATAGAAAGTAGTTTTGTTTACTATATTCTTCTTGAGTCTTCTTTACTGGATAATTTTACCTAATTAGTCAAGATAGTTAACTAGATAAAGCAATAACTAGGGATATCTGTCAAAGCAACTTCGTGGTAATAATATAGATTTAGTGAAAGTTGGTATTAGTGAAAGTGTTCACTCATTCAACAAATATTTAATAAATTATCACAAGTTGTTTTTTAGACTTTTTGTATGTGCATAATAAGAGTAAAATAACACTAAAAGCTTGCCTACTAAATTTATTCTTAATAGTGTGTAAGTCTGGATATGTGGCTGTAATTCTTAGTCTCCCATTCTGTTGATGCTACGTTCAGTTAATTGTTCCAGTCAAGGATTTGCAGAATGTTTTGCAAACCTTTGACATTATCTTGGTGATGGGCATAGTATCGGGAACTTAATATCCAGGGTCTGAGAGACTAATCAGGGCTGGGATGCTGAGCAGGCTAATGTGGTGACAATTCTCAAGAATGTCTGAAGCTCTTGAATTCATACTAACCTATTGCACATAGTATTCACATGTAAGACACATTTTGTATCTCTTGTCTTTGTATATCCCCAGAACTCATTCTTGGGTCACCTGCTCCCTCGTCACCTACGTTCTTTTCCTCCAAAAGCTTTCTTTTGCACTTGTTGCTTCTTATTTTCCCTGACTCAAAGTTGAAGAGTCACCTTATAAAGGAAAGATGAAGTTCTGTCTGGGTGTCTCAGACCTGAGGACCCCTGGTGTAGGGAAACAATCTTCTCTGATTCTTTTATTGTTATTGTAGAAGGATTCAGTCAGACTAGCATTCAAGGATACAAGAAGCCTAGGAGCTGCTTTGTGGGACTTCATGAGGCCCTCTTCCTCATGGAGGCTCACCTGAGGTTTCTAGTAACAGTAGGCTACATGGAAATGATTTTGCCTGGTTGAGAAAGAGAACAGTTTTTATCCTCTCATATTCATATCAGCCCAGGGATATTCACACAATTAATAAAAACATGATTATTAAAGTGGGCATTGTGATGTGTGCTTTATGGATTCTTCCCTCTTCCCCCCTTTTTATTGTTGTAATCTTTATTTTTCTGTTTCTATATAAACTTCTCTAATGCATCATTGCCTTTGGGGTATTTCTTTATTTTGATTCTCTCTATGTATAACTTGGACTTAGGTGCCTTAAGCAGAGCCTGGCTCAAATCTGACAGAGCATCTAGTAAACATCTTTATATATAAGAGCTAGAGTAAGTTTTGCCTACATTTTAGAAGTACCTGTTGTCTAATTTCACTGCATCCTCACTGCTTACTCCGTTTGGCCATGTAAAGAAGTGATAAAGCAAATTTAAGCAAATGATCGAAGAAAAAGAATCCAAAAGTGGAATGGGAAGTGACCTTTTGACTCTATAAGCAAAGATTTAATAAATACTTGTTATGTTGTACTAGGGTTTCTTTTTCAAGTGTCAGGTTGAACTAGATAATTGCTAAGGTTTCTTCCAACTCTGAGATTTTGTGTTTCTGTTACAGCTGTTCCTTTACTCATCGCCTTATTGGCTTTCTTTCATATTCCCCACAGTGACTGTTCCAAACCTTCTCCTTTTGTCCCTCTTAACTACCTGTCTCTTCCTACATCTCAGCAAATGAGCTTTCTTCTCATTTCAGTAGGAAGCAGACATTCCGTCCTGAGTTTTTCTGATCCCTTCTGCTTCATACTGTTAATTCTCCCCTCTGAATTTCCTCCTCTAGTATCTGAGAAAGAACTGACTGTTCTACTGCTACCTTTGCTCACATGCCTTTTTTCCCCCCTGAAGTGTATTATGCTTATTTCCAGTCTCTTTTTCCTTCCTTTCTTCTTTCCTTCCTTCTTCTTCCTTCCTTCTTTCCTTCCTTCCTTCCTTCCTTCCTTCCTTCCTTCCTTCCTTCTTTCCTTCCTTCTTCTTCCTTCCTTCCTCCCTCTCTCTTCCTTCCTTCCTTCTTCTCTTCCCTTCCTTCCTCCCTTCCTTCCTCTCTTCCCTTCCTTCCTCCCTTCCTTCCTCTCTTCCCTTCCTCCCTTCTCCCTTCCTCCCTTCCTCCCTTCCTCCCTTCCTCCCTTCCTTTCTTCCTCCCTTCCTCCCTCCTCCCTTCCTTCTTTCCTCCCTTCCTTCTTTCTTTCCTTCTTTCCTTCCCTTCCTTCCTTCCCTTCCTTCCTTCTCTTTTCTTACTTCTCTTTTTCTTTCCTTTTCTCTTTCTCTTTCTTTCTCCCTCCCTCCCTCCCCCTCTCTTTTCCTTCCTTCCTCTCCCCTTGCCTTTCCTCACCTTCTTGCCTTCCTTTTCTTTCTTTCTTCTTTCCTTACCCCCACAAGATTCCCCCCATCTGCATCTTTAAAAAATAAAAAAGGAAAGAAATGAACTCTGCCACTTTTCAGACTATTACCTTCTCTTTCCTATGTACTGTTAGAACAAACATCATCTCTTGCTGCCTTTCCTGCCTTCCTGCCCACTCACTTTTCAGTCCCTAACATAAGACCTTCCAGCTCTTCAGTTCCCAAGGACCTGCATTCTTTGAATTTATTAGTCTCTCCAGCTGAATGTAGATAGTCTTTTCTTAGTCACATTACTTGACTTTTCTGTGGCTTTTGATTGTTGACATTGTCTAGCGTTACATTTTCTACAGAATTGAATTCTGCAGCCATATGTCTAACCCTAATAAGTCTCCTGAGAAATTCCTTTAGAATATCCAATTCAGTGTATCTGCAATAGAACTAACCACATTTTCCTCTAGATCTGTATTATTAGTACTTGTCATTTTTTCTTTATATCAAGAGTTAATAGCATCTTTCCATTCCCCCAGTTTTATGACCAGGATAACTCTTGACTCTTCCCTTTCTTCTCTTTATTCCCCCTCCCTCCTACTCTCTTCTGCTCTTGATCTTTCCAGCATTTCACAGTTTTTTAGCCATAAATGTGTATCAGAGTTGTCACCAAGTGGGGCTGCCACCCTTTTTCTCCCTACCACCCAAAGATGCCTGATCTCCACTTCGAAATTTCCTGGCAGTTATCCTTTTCTCTTTTTCCTCTTGACTGGATGCTAACCTCTCCTCTCCTTACTAGATTCACAGTCCCCATTCCATTCTGACTTTAGGCCCATTTCTAGTGGTGAAGGTCTGGTCCCTTCCAGGTTCTCCCCCTTTTGTTTAGATAGCCTGATGCCCTCACAGTCTTCTTGGGCTTGACTTAGAGGTCTTTCTTCTCTACATCAAAAACTTCTAGGATCTGTTATCTCTCCCAATTAAAGAAAGGATGAGTTCCTTCAAAGTAGGTACTGTCTTCTTTTTCTGTTGGTGTATGCAGCACATACTTGGAATGCAGAATAAATACCTTTTTTCCCCCTTCATTCAATAAACGTTTATTGTATTGTTGACTTGCTAGTATACTAAAATTTTTAATATTCATTACATTTTATACAATTTACTCTCTAGTTGTAAGTCTTAGGTACTTAATTCATTTCAGGTCAGCAGATTAATACATTTAAAGGCTTATATGTGCAAGACACTTCCAAAGTATTGAGTTCCAAAGACAAAAAGAAATTAAGAGGCAGTTTTTGTCAACATGGAACTCACATTCTTCCATCACATTGTTTTTTTTTTGTTGTTGTTGTTGTTTGTTTGTTTTTTCCTGAAACTAGTCCTAAAGCAAACTAACAATGAGTGATACTCAAGTCTTGCACATAATAAATATTCAATATGTACATGAATAATGAGAAGCTTTGTTTTCTAGCATGAGGAAAGATCTTAAGGATCACTTGATTCAGGACTTAGAAAAACATTTTTTTTCAAGTACATTAAGTGTAATGTATCAAGGTAGATTAGTATTATATCTTTGTGTTTTGTCATGAATTTTAACAGCCTTATTGTTGCCTCGCAAGAAATCTTAAAATCTGACCTTTAAGAGACCAGTTCTTCGATAATTTTTTTCAAACTTAGAGTTAGATTTCTCCTATGGCTTCATTTTTAAGGCTTTTGGCTCAATTCAAAGAAGTGTTAAATAACCTGTTGTAAAGTTGATGAGAGGAGGTCAACAGAGCTGGAGTAGGGCATGAGAAGGCTAGCATTGAATTGAAGAGTGGTGGCCATGGAGTAGAGAGGGAAGTTTTCTACTTAGACATCTGGGCTTTCAGTTTCACTGGGCATTAGGAGAGGGAAAGATGTGAGTTTGCTGTCCGTGGGACAGTAGATCCTGCAGAACACTAGAAGATCCAAGTTTTTTAGCTGCTCCAATGTAGGATCTGCCCTTGGGGTCTCTCAGACTCAGCAGGTTCTGTCCATGCCTTAGCTTATTCTAAGAAAGAAAAAATGTTTGCCAAGGAAATACATGTTTTCTTTCAGTGATTGGACTTTGGTTATTTGCAGATAACTCTGTAGCAGTATTTTGGTTTGTGCAGCACTTAGGTTTCTGAAAAAGTTTGTATAAATAAAATCATGATGATTTATTTTTTGCAAGATAGTTTACAGTTTCTAATTCTTACCCCAAATTTCTGTCATAAAGTAAATGATTTACAAGCAAGCAATTAAAAATAATTACTATTGAAAATAGCATTGCTTTTTTTTTTTTAATTGGAAAAATCTTATATAATGAGAAGAATCCCTTAAAGTTTTTTTGTGCTGGTTTGTCCTAAAACAGGGCATCATTATAGGCAGCAGTTGCTTCTACCATTAATTGAATTCATACCAGACTTTTTGGAGGGAGGATTCTGAGTACCATAATTGAGGTCAGATGATTGAGTTTGAAACTACAGCCCTGCCACTTGTTCCTGATGTCACTTCAGGAAGTCTCTTTACCTCTGTAGGTCTCAAGAGTTTCCTCTGCTATAAAATAAAAGGAGTGGTTGAGATGATCTAAATTTTTTTTTCCTGAGGCAATTGGGGTTAAGTGACTTGCCCAGGGTCACACAGCTAAGCATTGTTAGGTGCTTGAGGCCAGATTTGAACTCAAGTCCTCCTAACTTCAGAGCTGATGCTCTATCCACTACACCAACTAGCTGCCTCAAATTGAGATGATTTGTAAAGGCCTTTCCAGCTCTAAATCTGTACCCAGCTATTCTGGCTACTTCATGTCAAACCCTATTAGTAAAAAGACCTAAATACTTTGACAGTTTGCTTGAAATTCCAAGCATCATGGATATAGAGCTGGAGGGGCCCTTGGGGACCACTTAGACCAACCCCTTCATTTCATAGATGAGGAAAGAAACCTGACAGTAACTCATGACTTTTTCATGATCCTTCAGGTAGTATCCGAGGCTGCAAAAGGTGTTCAGTTAAATCATTTCTATAGTTGTTTTATTAACACAGACTTAAAAATAGCTGATTTGGTTGTAATTCAATTTAATTTTTCTTTTTGTCTTAATAGTAATGAATGCTGGAATGAGGAAATATTTTTTACAAGCCAATGATCAGCAGGACCTAGTTGAATGGGTAAATGTTTTGAACAAAGCTATAAAAATAACAGTAAGTATTCTTATTTTTCTTAAATATCTTGATGTCCAGAAGAATTTTACATATCTTTTGAAATTATCTTTCTATGGCACAGTTATTTACTAATTTCCATTGAAGCAATGTTTTATTTTCCAAACTGTTTTTGAAAATAGTTGACTATTGAAGTACATTTTATAAACCCCTTGTATTCTCTGATTAGTGTCTGAAAAGTAAATAATTACATATTTATATGAAAACCATCAATTTATCCCAACAATGAGTTAATATAACTCAAGCTTTTCTCAGAGGTTAAATTGCATTTTTTGTCTTGCACTAGAACAGCTTGTTACCACATGACAGCAAACACCCACACATGGCATCTGATCTCGACATGAAGCACAAGTTATTTTTAGGGCTTTTTTCTCTGTAGTTTCAGGGAAGCAGCTTCATGGACTGCTCCATGAAGTTCATATTCTTCTAAGAGTTTAACTGACCACACAGAGGCAGATACTCTTTTAGCAACTATTTGTTCTTTTTTTATTTAGGAAATTAACTTCTAGTCACTGTTGGTGTGGAGCTTCATTTATACAATTTGCCATGTTAAAGCAATGATTACTTAGTCATACTTTAGATTTTTAAAAGTAATAGATGATTTTAGATACCTTTTTATCTGAACTCCTAGATGTCTGATATTTTCTAAGTCAGTTTTTAGTGGGAATAGTAATATTTTAAAACATGACTAACTAGATATTACTGTCAGCTTGCAGATTAATCATTCTCCTATTCAGAATGTTTAGCTCTTAAGAGGTATTTATTAGTAATTGATACTGATATTTTTGATTATTTTCATTTAGAAAAGATTAATAAAAAGGTTGACAACAGGTAGGTGAGACAGTTGATTGAGCTTTGGGCCTGGAGTTAGGAAAACTCAGATACTTACTAGCTGTGTGACCCTGAGCAACTTATTTAACACTATTTGCCTCAGTTTTCTTATCTGTAAAATGAACTGGGGAGGTAAATGACATATCACTCCAGTATTTTTGCCAAGAAACCCCCAAATGTCATCAAAAAGAATCAGACATGACTGAAAATTGACTGAATAATGGCAAAATATAAAATTTAGGAAACTTGCTCAATAAAAAAGTTGTTCTAGATGGAATAAAATGGCTATATCAGGAATATTTTAGGTAAAGTTATTTAACAGTTTGACATAAAATAACTTCATAATGTAAAATTAACCTAGAACAATTAAACTAATTTTATTAGTATAGTAAAAATATAAATTGAGGAATTGCATATGTTTTTAATCAGCTGTATTTTGTTAACTTTGTTTTCTTATTTTTAAGAAAAGGCACATAATAAACCTTTTAACTCTTTGGTTCATCTTTTACATAGATATATTGTATGAAGAGAGAAAAAAAAGAATATAATTTGGGGTTGTAAATGTATTAAACTGTGAAATCTACAAAATAAGACTTTGCTTATGAGAATTTTTTTTCCTTTTTGTTTTTTTCTGGTGAGGCATTTGGGTTGACCAAATCTGATTCGACCAGAATCACAGAGCTAGGATATTAAGTACTGAGGCCAGAATTGTCCTAAGGTCCTCTTGACTGCAAGGCTAGCACTCTATCCACTGCATTATCTAGCTGTCCCGAGAATATAGTTTTTTTAAAAAAGGAAAAGTCCATTGTTGTAGCTAATGTCGGTTAAAAAAATATGTACACTTTAAAAGACTTTGGGATTTGTTTTTCTCTGGGAAAATTCCAAATACTTTTTAGCAATGTAACATTTTATTTTTTAGTGATCTGCTGAATATTGTATAGTGTAAATGTTGAACTTTTTTTCAAAACTTAAAATTACATCTGTTTTGGAAGTGTGTGTTTAAGGAAAGGGAAAAAGAGTAGTTGATTGTTTAACCATATTTTAATTACAGTGTCTTGCCATCCTGATGGTCTGTCCACCTACATAGTCGCCTGGTATCTTTTCTTAGATACTTTATGTAGGCCTGTGTGAATGCTGGTGGGTGGTTACCTTTTTTTTTTTTTTTTTAAATTTCCTTCCTCTTTATAAAATATGTGAGAAAATAAATGACCTAACTTGAATGCATATAAACCACAAGAATATGAAAGATCAAATTTTAAAGTAAACTGACTTTTTTTTTTTTAATGCTAACTCCTTATATCAGTGATAATCTTTTAAGTGGGCCATTTCCAAAATGCAAATCACACCAATCAAAAGCATTTTTTACTATAGATTTTAATCTATTTTTTAAAAGTCCAACAGTGAAACTTTTTAAGATGTTATCTTTGTCATAATTTCCTACCCTGGCAAAAACAAAAACCAAAAACCCCTCATTAAATGCTGGGTATTTTAATTTTGCCATAGAGAAATGGGAACAGAACAGAGAAGCAGGATGGTGGGGGTGCCTAGTGTTGGAAATAAAGTAAAGAAGGTATGAGTTCAGATCTTGCCACTGACACTACAATGTATAATTTTCCACACAGCAGCCTCTTGGAACCTAGTTCTGTCATCTGTAAATTGTGGGTGAAATTTGTAGTTCCTTACATGTTGTTGAAGGGTTTTTGTGATAGTGATGGCATCCTATAAGGAAAGACTTGGCAAATTTGGAAGTTGTGTTCAAGCTTGAGTTACTGTTGCAGCTAATCGGCCTGCAGGGTCTCTGAGCTCCTTTGGGGGTGTTCTGCCTGTGTCTCCCCGAGGGCTCGAGCCTACAGCTCTCCCAGAGGCATGCTTGACCTGAAGAATAAACATTTTAGTGATTCTGGTTCTTGATATTTAGGCCACATCATGTACATAAACTATTTGTAAACACATTTTTCTGATAACATTCAAAAGACATTAGGTCTGCCAAACTTTTTTTCTCAGGAAGATCGTTTCATGTTCTCAGTCTATGATTCGAAAATCTTTCTCTGACCAACAGTGCCTTTTGTTGCAGTTCATTTATTTCACACATGTCTTGACCTCTGTTGAGGGTTTTTTTTGGCACAGCTAATGGAGTGGTTTGCCATTTCCTTCTCCAGCTCATTTTAGGTTGATGAGGAAACTGAGGCAAGCAGGGTTAAGTGATTTGCTGAGGATCACAGAGCTAGTAAGCAAGTGTGAGGTCAAGTATTCCTGACTCCAAGCCCAGCACTCTATCTATTGCACCAACTAGCTGCCTCAACAGTGCTAATTGGTTCCAAGAAAACATGAAGCTCATAAGAGTGTATCAGAGGGGTTAGTTCCATTGGGACAGTGTTGTAAATATAACTATTATGGCAGAGTTTTATAGTTGAGTTTATTACATTCTATATTATGGTAATAACTTTAATCAGAAACATCATTGATTAGGGTGAATTTTCGATACACAGGGTGCCTATGTATTAGGATTCCTTTTTTCTGCTCTTTACCATGTCTCAAGGTAGCATTTTTGTAGAAAATATTCAATTTTCCACACAATCACAGATTTGCTTAACAATTTTTAAAGGAAATAGAATTAATGTACATTTTTTTGAAACTAGGTAGTTCTCAATAAGGTTGTTTTCTTATTCTCATTAAACAGATGTTAATTTCTGTTATGTCTATTTTAATGAATGATGTAAAACTATTTGGGGATATTTTCTGATAAAGACTCAAGCATAGTTAAAAGTTCTTTCATCGATATATTCCTCTTATTGGTTAGAAAATACAAAATGATCAAGATTAGTTTCTTTTTATAATAAATTGGGTATAAGTTTGTTGCCATGGGAATTATGCTTTACTAAATATAAGATTTTTATAATAAAAAACCGTAGCTTTGCTATGGATAAAGGGAAAATAGGAAACCAGCATGAAGTTCACAAAATATCAGAATATTTAAATATGTTAAATATTTTCTGTAGTGGGAAAGCTCCTTTTCAAATCAGATAGTCAAATCTAAGGTACTTCTCTACTGTCAACATAGGTCATGCATTATGCCTCTTAATAAATATATTTATCTACTAGAGTTCAATATATAGTTCTTTCTGGGATAGATTACTAGTAATTTTATTTTCAGTTCTCAGGAGATGTTACTCTTCATTCTAAACAATCAAAGACCATGAAGGTGTCCAATAGAAATTGTTCTGACATATCAATGAAAATAAAATGATATATAGCATCAGACTATTGATTTTCAAAAGCTCTGAAAGGTTCAGCCTCTTTAAAATGGCTGTAGATTGTTCTTTGGACTCAGTAGTCTTTGTATTGAAAATTTCCATTGGTGCATTTAATTTTTATAATTAAAATTATTGTACTGTGTACTATGACAACTGAATGGACAGAATTTCTGCTAGTCTTTTTTTTTTCTCTTCTTAGGAATTAAGCAGTGGGTTTATTTATTCAGGTTTCAATGTTTCCTTTACCTAATTGTAAAATTTACATGAAGCTTTTAATAAAATTTTATCTTAACACTAGTCATTAGAAAATACTGAGTTGATTTTATGTAAATCAACTGCTATGCTTGGCAAGTTGGTCTTTAAAAGGGTTCTATCAACAGATCTGTTTAATTTTGCCAACCCTTATTTAAATACTTGTAATAATACTTGTTTTAAAGCCCATCAAAACATTCTGGGTACCAATCTAAGCCCTAACTCAAACCATTGTGACTTGTGCTTTTCTTCCTGTGCCTTTGTCACTTCTGCTTGTTGAAATTGTACCAGTCTATCCATATCCAGATGGGATGATCTCTTTTCCATCAAACCTTCTTTGATCCTATACCATGAGTCAAAAAAGCAGCAACACTATGGTGTCTCAAAAGTGTTAGTTTGGTTTTAAGCTTAAGTAAGTTAAGCTGTGTAGATGCTACAAATTTACAAAATTTTTTGAAAGATTAATTATTTAAAGGTTTAAAACATTGATTTTTTTATTTGATATACCCATCGTTTTGTATTATATATCACTGTTTGATTTTAAAGATTTGTAAAAGCTTTCATCAAATATTGCCCAGTGACTAAAAGAATTACATGTGTAATCCTAACCTTAGAATTGTCCAAAGAATGAGGTTTTGATACCTAAAAGAGTTTTGATGTGACCTTACAAGAAAAAGTCTAGTGGAGATGGATCTGGTGACTGAGGTGGCCAGTTTGAGATAGTATCATCTAGAAACTGTCACACTTAATATATAATGACAGTACTCTTTTTTATTTTTTATTTTTTACAAATGTTATTTAAAATTCACAAAATTAAATGAACGTTAAAGAAATAACTAAAATTATAATTTTTTTTTAGGGTAAGTTTATAATATATATAATCCTTTGGTTATTAAAGGTTAAAATTTCCCTAAGCCTTTTGGGACAACCTACATATACTATTTATGTAATACATATAAAATGAAGTTCCATTTCTTTAAAAAAAAATTTTATCCATTCTATAATGTTTCATATGTTTTCTAATCACAAAGAACAGAGGAAAATGCTCGGTAGCTCTTTCAGTGGCAATTTTAAGGAATAAACTCTACTGACTATTTAAACTTTTCAGTGTAACACATATAGCAATTATGGAGGTAGATTCCACAAAACTTTTTAGCTTAATATAAAGAATGGATTTGCGGGGGAGGGAGGAGGTTTGCGGGAAATCAGAAGTCACAGACAGAAATGATCTCTTAATACTTTATCACTCTTTAATATTGTTTTCTAGTATATTTGTATATTTTAAATTCTGTAAGGGCTAGGGTTATATCATCCTTATCTTGGAATTTCCTTAAGCATCAAGAAAAGCACCAAGTAATATACATAAAAATATAGTATATGTATATTGCTGAAATGTTTTGAGTGGTACTGGGTCGATGATGGACATTTCATAAGATACCCACCTTCATGAAGCTTGACTGATACATTTCAGGAGACCTAAATTAAAGTACTGCCTCTGCTCCATATTCAGCTGTAGGAGTTTGGCTTCAGTGTTTCATTTGTACTTGAACTGAAATGAACTCTGAAAGTCCCTTCCGAATCACACATACTATTGTGGCATATATAGCAATTATGTTTACTTGAGGGTTCCATTACTAAACCAGCTTATTTTGAGACCATAGCCATACAAAATACTAAATGCAGAATAAAAATGTTCAACACCTCAGAAAATTTGTTGTGATTTTAATCGCTAAATTCTAAGAATGAATTTCATATTCATTATAAAATATTTTTCTGCCTTATCCCAATTCTTAATAAGAATTTTTTAGGATACATTTTTCATTTGTTTGAAAAATTAAAAAGGTATGTAAATATATTATTCCATCCTCATCACTCACCCACCCCCAAATCCAAAAGCTTATTGTGTAGATTACTCTAAAATATTCTATAATATTGAATATTCTTCTTTGTATATTTTTATCATATCAATAATTAAGTGATTGTTCGCATTTATGTGACACTTTAAGGTTTCCAAAACACTTTACAATATATGCTATTTTCAGTCATCCTTCATTTTTCAGATGAAAAAAGTGAAGCAGGTGGGTTAAATTGCTTATTCAATCTTGTATCTGAGACTATTCAAACTCACTTCTTTTTGATTCTCGATCAAGAACACTACCCACTACATCACCTAGATGTCTTTAAGAATTTATGATTTTATTTATTTATTAATGTGACAAGATTAAAAAAAAGTTTGTGCCTTTTCAGATAGCTGTTATAAATTGTTCAGGATGGCAAAAAAATCATCACTTGTTGACCAGCCATTACTGCTGAACATCTCATCTTCCAAGAATAGGCATTTAGTCACTTGTTGGAATATGCAGTTTAGCTTGTGTTCTACTGGCATACTTTGAGATCTCAAAATTGCTTCTGTTTCATTATAGGATTTGACTGAGGGAACATGTATTATTAATTAAAAATTCTAGGTAGGAGATATTTTCATAATTACTTTTTTTTTTTTTTTTTTTAATTTAGGTACCAAAGCAATCAGATCCACAGTCTCATTCTGATAGCTTAATTCGCCAAGTTGAAACTCCAGGTGGAAAAAAGCAAGTGTCTTACAGGACAGAAATTGTGGGAGGTGTCCCTATTATAACACCAACTCAGGTAAATAATGTAAAGTTAATAATATTTTTCCTTCTCTGTAACTAATTTCTAAATTAATTTTATAGTGCCAATATAAAATTAGCCAGTTCTTCCTCATCTTATTAAAAGATTTATGTGCATTGCAAATTATACTGATAATTTTGTTTTTTCACTTGTTTTTCTTTTTTTGTTTTCTTTTTTATTTATTTTTTATTGTATTTATTTTTTCCCTTTTTTAAAAAAATAATTATAACTTTTTATTGGCAGAACCCATGCCTGTGTAATTTTTTACAACATTATCCCTTCCACTCAGTTCTATTCCGACTTTTCCCATCCCTCTCTCCACCCCCTCCCCCAGATGGCAAGCAGTCCTATACATGTTAAATATGGTACAATATATCCTAGATAGTATATGTGTGCAGAACGAATAGTTCTCTTGTTGCATGGGAAGTTGGATTCAGAAGATAAAAATAATCCGGGAAGAAAAACAAAAATGCAAGCAATTTACATTCATTTCCCAGTGTTCTTTCTTTGGGTGTAGCTGCTTCTGTCCATCCTTGATCAGTTGAAACTGAGTTAGATCTTCTCTTTGTCGAAGATATCCACTTCCATCAGAATACATCCTCATACAGTATTGTTGTTGAAGTATATAATGATTTCCTGGTTCTGCTCATTTCAGTTAGCATAAACTCATGTAAGTCTCTCCAAGCCTCTCTGTATTCATCCTGCTGGTCATTTCTTACAGAACAATAATATTCCATAATATTCATATACCACAATTTATTTAGCTATTCTCCAATTAATGGGCATCCACTCAGTTTCCAGCTTCTAGCCACTACAAACAGGGCTGCCACAAACATTTTGGCACATACAGGTCCCTTTCCCTTCTTTACTATCTTTGGTGTTTAAGCCCCCAGTTCACTTGTTTTTCTGAGGAGTGCTTTCAGTAGGTTTAAATGAAGAAAGTCTATGATATGAAAGCCCTGAACTTTGTTTCTGACAGACTTAATTATTCCTAGACAAGAAATGGCATCTCTTATGAAGTGAGGTTATAACGGGCTTCAAAAGAATAATAGGAACTGTATATTTTGGAATGGTTAGAAAATTATTTTATTTTGATGTGCAGTCTAAGTATTTAGTGATTCTAATATGTGGATATTTGTTGTCTATTTTATTGATAGGCATACTTGATGAACTTTTATTACTTAGGTGTTACTAGCCTGAAATCAGGAGGATCTGAGCTCAGACACATAACACTTCTTAGTTGTGTGACCCTGGGCATAACACTTAACCCCAATTGCCTCAGGGGGAAAAAAAAATTACATCTAGTAACTTAAATCCTTGTATTGCTTCATAGTATATGATAGCTTTAGAGCTCATATGGAATTATTAGCTTTAGAGAAACCAAAGATTTAATAAGGGCTTTTTGACCTGGCCAGTCTTGATATTTTAATATTCTTTAATGATATATCATAAAAAAAGAGATGAAAAGTATCATTTATTCTTCAGAGGCCTGAAACTTTGGAAACCCATAATAACTCAAGTTTTGTTACATACTAGATTTTTCAAGTCTTTTGGCAGATGAGAGAAAGTGACTGAAAAAGAGAATTTCTGCTCTGCCTAATCTTCTCTAGGGGTTGGTTGAACCCAGCCCCAAGTTACATGATCTTTTTTATAGAAATAATGAGCTAATATGATTTTACAGATTTAAAGATGCAGTTAGATTAAACTTTGTTCTAACAGCTTTGTACTTTGTCAAGCTTTAAAGTGAGAGGGAAAGGTTTTAGTCTATACTTGTGTTAGGAACTTCAAATACTTCATGTTCTTGAATGTTTTAATTTTGAATAGAATTAATGATTTTGATGTATATAAATTGTAGTTTTTAGAGTCCCAGGTAAGAAATTTTAAGAAGTCTGAATTTATTTCCCCTTTACCATTTTAAATGATGCCTGGCTCTAAATGAATGCATAAAGTGAATAAGTTTTGTTTGCTTTTATTTAATTTCAATTTTTTGTTTTGTTTCCATCAAGGAGATAAGAAAGAAAATGGATAAAGAGATAACAAAATATTCAATCAAGTAAAGTTTATTTAGATGATGATGAGCTTTGGATTGAGAAATATAGGAACCTTTGAGAATGGCTTAAGACTTTCATGTTAAGTTTTAGGGATTTTTAGGAAATAATATTTGTTGGTCTGTGTTATGGATTAACTAGGAAAATCTTAATCTAAAATCTGATATTCATCTAAGTAAAATTGAGGTGGATTTAAGAAATGTTTTATTGTATTGAAAATATATATTAAAACACCTTTGTTTTAATAGTGAGGATCACTATTTGAAAACCTTTCTATTAGGTGAGAATCATCTCACCTGTGAGATAGCTAAAAAGTGAGGATCATTTTTTGATCATCATCATCAGTCAGGATAGCTAAAAAGACCTTAAAAAACTCTTCTTCATTTTTTATTTCATTTTAGAAAGAAGAAGTAAATGAATCTGGTGACAATATTGACAGGAATAATCTGAAACGGTCACAAAGCCATCTTCCTTACTTTACTCCTAAACCACTTCCAGATAATGCAGTTATCAAAGCTGGTTATTGTGTTAAACAGGGGGCAGTGGTAAGTAAACACAATTAAATAACTTGTTCTAAGTAATGATGGTCATGAAAAATAAATATTCTTTATGCCACTAGATCTTCTGATGTAGCTTACATTCTCATCCAAGTTATTTTTTTAAAGTTGAGTAGAATTTTGTCACATTTGCCTTTTTGCTCCAAGATGCAAGAACTCAAATAGAAGTGTTGAGAGGAAGTAGGAAGCTTTGTAGGTGTTGTGGTCTTTTTGGTTGTTGGGAGGGCACGAGGAAGGGGAGTATTTTCTTTGGGTCAGTGCTGTGGCTGCAGGGGGTTGGGGAAAAGGAAGCTGGGGCCACAGACAAGAAGATCTCAACTTTTAGTTCAGAACTAAAGAGAGCAGAATTTTCTTTCAGAAATCTTTCTGATTTTAAGTGGAACGTTTAAAGGGAAATTTTATAATTCTTTAGGGAATCTTGATTGTCCCTGCTCATTTTTACTTTTTGAATCTAATAAAAAGTGCTTAATGGCAAAGTTTAAGTAATATATTAATATATCGTGTGTGTGTGTGTGTGTGTGTGTGTGTGTGTATGTGTACTTGAAGTGGGGTTCAAAAAGATCCCTATGGTATTCTTTATATTCTTTCAGAAGATAATTAAAGTTGTTTTTGTCAATAATAAATATGAAAGGGTACAGGTGAGAAAAGTTTAGAATAGTTTTATTTTAAAAGTTTCTTAGTCATTTCCATTTAAATTATCTCTTACATGGGAATGAAAAGCCTGGATCCAACTCAGATTTATCTAACACTTAGGCACTTATGTGGTACATTAAACATAATGTTTGACTTACTCTCAGCAAGAGTTCAAATCCTGCCTCTGGCACTTCTAGCTGTGAAGCTATGAGCAAGTCTTTTAATCTATTGGCTTCAGTTTTCTCATTTATAAAATTGAATTAATAATAGCACAGACTTTACTAGATTGTGGAAGAATTAAGCAAGAAAATAGAAAGGCTTGACTATTCTTAAAGTCATTGACCATTCTTTGTTTGTTTGTTTGCTGAGGCAATTGTGGTTAAGTGACTTGCCCAGGCTCACATAGCTAGGAAATGTTAAGTGTCTGAGACCAGATTGGAACTCAGGTCCTCCTGACTTCAGGGCTGATCCTCTATTCATTGCTCTACTTAGCTGCCCCTGCAATTGAACATTCTTAAAGCAATTTGTAAATGGTAGCTTTTATTAGTCACTAAACATTCATCAAGTGTTAGGCACTCTGGTAAGTGTTAGTTAGAGATATAAAGAAAGGCAAAAGACAGTCCCTGCTCTCTAGTTGATAACTGAGTGGAGGAGACAACAGGGAAGAAGGAGCTGGCATCAAGAAGGATTGTGAGACCCTTCCTG
Organism: Antechinus flavipes; assembly: GCF_016432865.1. NCBI lineage: Eukaryota > Metazoa > Chordata > Mammalia > Dasyuromorphia > Dasyuridae > Antechinus > Antechinus flavipes. The sequence goes on from NC_067399.1 coordinate 603,436,080, forward strand.
TAGAAGTCAGAGCTCAAAGGAATCCTAGGCCTGGGGAAACAAACAGTCAATGAAACTGGCCAGAGAGGAAGTGTTGTGTGTGAGGGACAGCAAGGAGGCCAGGTCTCTGGATTGGAGAGTGTGTAGGGGACATAAGAAAAAGGAAATGGAGAGGCAGGGACTGGGAAAGGCTGATTTTGGAGGGTTTTGGAGGCCAAACAGGATTTTATATTTGCTCTTGGCAGTGATAGGGAGTCGCTAGAATTTATGGAGCATAGTTAGACCTGACCACAGAAATATACTTTTATAGCTGGGTGGAGGAGGTACCGAAATAGGGGGAGACTGGCCAAAAGCTATTGTGTTGGTCCAGATGCGAGCTAATGAAGGCCTGGACCAGGATGGGGACGGTGTCAGACAGAAGGAGGCATAGATGAGAGATCTTTCTGTGGCAAAGTGGGTGTAACACAGGAACAGATTGGATATGAGGGGAAAGAGAAGGAGGCGTCCCAGATGGCCCCTGGTTTGTGAGCCTGTGTGATTAGGAAGATGGGCCCCTCTGCAGTAGAGGGAGACCCTGGAGATGGCCAGCAGGAGCAGGGAGTATTCCAACAGGAGAAAGGAGCAAAGATGCAACCAGGGCTGGAATGCAAGTCTGGACTCAGGGAGATCTAAAAGATGAAAGGAAAAAGGAAAAGATTAGTTTAAAGCCAACGGGTTGCTGATAAAGGCATTTCAGAGGGCACCTTAGAAATAGTTGGTAGCCCTAGAGTGGACATTGGGGGAATCGAGTGGAGACAGATAAAAAGGGTGATCAGTGATGGAGAACAGGGTTTATATAATAGTATCTGGGGAGTTTGGGATTCTCGAGATAGAGAAGCTCTGGCTAGTTAAGAATTTGTTAACAGTTGATGAATTATTGATTTTGTGGTTTGGCCTCCGAGTGTTGTAGGCACTAATGTGGAGGGAATAAGGAGAGCTAATGGCCTGGTGCTTCTTTTCTTTATCTGTAGCCAGACCAGGAATGAATATACCTGGAAAATCCATTGTATATAATAATATACTGTGCTAGATATAGAAAGATTTTCAAAGAAAAATAGGAAATGGGTCATTGCCTTCTTGTAACCTAAGTAGATAGTTTTTTACTTCAGATGGAAAGGCTGAAGACATAGTAGTTTAATTTCCTGCATTTGTTTCCATAGTATATGGTAGGGAAAGAGGAGGTGGAGGGGAATCTGCATTGGAAAGCCCATTTAATTTCCAGTTCAGTTAATTCTGCAAACCATTTGTATCACAAGAACTGCAAGCCAGCATCTTTTACTTTTCTAAGTTTTATTAAAACCTCAGGCTGAAGTAACATGAAAGATATCATTTGTATCTTAGTGAGAATAGAGAAGTTTTTCAGTCTTTGATATTTCTAACTTTTGTGTGCATGTCAGAATAATTAAGTAACCATCAACATTTGACATTCTTGGAAACAAAAGTCTTACTGTTTATTTTCATCTCCGTTAGATGAAGAACTGGAAGCGAAGATACTTTCAATTGGATGAAAATACAATAGGTTACTTCAAATCTGAACTGGTATGTTTTTCCTTTACAAATTTTGATATAAAAAGTAAATATGTATAACAGACGTTCCTGACTTGGGAGGGGGAGAACAGTGATCTGTAGATAGATTTCACAGAGTCTGGAGTTTTTTTTTTTAATTGTAATACTTTTTCTTCACTTAAAAACATAATTTTGAGAAGGGGTCTATAGGCGTCATCAAAGTGCAGAGAGGTCTGTGACATAAAAATGGCTTTAAAAAAAAAAAAACTTAATTAGAAAGAGAGAGAGACAATTTGGCATAATGGAAGAGAATGGGCCTTGAAGTCAGAAAAGTCAGATCCAAAAGCTGTTTTTAACACATGCTAGCTGTGTGAATTTAAGCAAGTTCTAACATCTCATGCTCTAGAGTAGAGGTGTCAAATTTGCCTGAAATCTGCCCCTCCCCCAAACTCTACCAGATTAAAATGTATAACAAAATAAATAACAATATATTGTAACATAGATAATGTTAATATGTGATGGTGAGTATGGGCTTGTAGCTTTCCTTTGGTATTTGAGTTTAACATCACTGCTCTAGAGAAGTTGCCAAGATGGTGCCAACTTGCCATGGGAGACGGAATTTCCTCTCCCAGGATTTCCCTGTGCGACAAATCTAGTTGCTCCTTCTCCTTCTCCTTGTTTGCAATGGCCACACTTCTTATTTCTTTTACGTCCTTGGCCTTCTGAATAATGGATTCACATCTTTGATAGATGCCACTTTTGCAAGCTATTTGTATCTATTTTGCTAATGTTATTTATATTAATGTATCTGTAAGCAAAAAGTGCAAGATACTGTGGCATAATAGATGGAGCCAGGAGAGGCCGACTTCAGATCTTTCCACTTATACCCCCAGGACCTCCCATATGGCTCTAACAGTAAGTTGCAGAGGCCTTTGCAAATTTCCTTTGATGAGGGGGATTTTTACAGTGTGAGTTCTCTATACCAATAAAATCATCCAAACCAAAACATAATTGAAGAGCCAAATTTGAAAGATAAACCTAGATTAGAACCCCAACCCTGGAACAGGAGGACCTGAGTGTTCGAATTTGGCTTCAGACACTTGATACTTAACTATTGTGACCGTGGGCAGATCACTTCACCCTGATTGCTTTGCCTTCCCTTCCTCTCTGATCCTTCCAAAGAAAAGAAAAGAAGAGAAAAGAAAGATAATAGGTTTACAGGAGAGGAAAAAAATAGTCATTACTAGAAGCCAACATCAAACACAAGTTTATGTTTCCTTATTTTTACCCTCTTCTTTTTTTTCCCAGCTCATAAATCTGTTTAGAAAAAATAGATGAGAAATATTTTAGGGTGTCAAAGCTGTCCCTTAGTGTTTTAAGTTCTTTGCTATTTTTTCAGGAGATGTTTCTATTATGTTTACTTTCAGACATGTAAACCAAAACTAAAACTATCTTTTGACAACTTAAATGATTTGATTCATGAGGACACAAGTGAAGAATATGGGGCTGTCCTTTGGTTATTGTTCCCTTTACTACATGACCAGTCAGTTTCCTTTTACTTATATATTTGAGATCTCTTTTTGACTCTGATTCTACTTGTTTATACATATTTGTATGTGTTATAAGTCTTTTTAATGGGAGTTATTATGTTAAGTTTGCAATACTCAAAAGTTTAAAAGAATCAAGTTGTTTTAATTTCTTAAAATTTATAAGTATTTATTTTCCTTTCCCTCCTACTTCTCTCTTCTTTCCCCCCCTTAAGCAACATTTAAAAAAAAAGAAAACAAAAACCCTTCTAATAGTAAAGTAATGCAAATTCCTTTATTGACTATCTAAAATATATATGTATCATTCTGGGTCTTATCTTTCTGTCAGAAGGTAGATAACATGCTTCATCTAAAGTCCTCTGGAATCATGGTTTATAATTGCATTGTTTCATTCTCAAGTCTTTTAGTATTATAGAGGGGAAAAGCCTAATTATTTAATTTAATAGATTAAAAGTAATCCAGGCTTTCATTAAAGGGAGTATAAGACAAGAAGAGTTATGTGCCAGTTTTCCCTTCTTAACATGAAGTTTTCTATTAGATTTGTAGTTATCATATTTTGGATGGCTAATAAGATTATTGAGTTTTAATATAGATTCCAGAGGAAAATAGGTAACTCTGAACATGATTTTAAAAGAAGTTATATGTTGGTTTACGTGGTTTTCTTATTTCCAGGAAAAGGAACCTCTCCGGATAATACCACTTAAGGAGGTTCATAAAGTCCAAGAATGTAAACAGAGGTGAGTGATACTAATTTAAATCCTGTTCAAATGTTCATAGTGGAATAGGTAATATGTCTTTTGATTGTGATAGCCAACTGCAAACTGCCTAGGTAAAAAAAATTTTTTAGCAGTTACATCATTTAGTTGTTTATAATAGAGACATTTACTTCTTATCTATTTTAAAAATCACATTCAAAGAATTAGATTTCTCATAACAAAACAAAGTAATAGAAATCTATTTTGAACGTAATTAAACTTTTAGAAAACATAATTTTAATAAGAATAGTTTATGATTAGACAACTTGAGTTGGTAATTTGATATTTTAGGTTATTTTTTAGTATTCATAGGTGCTGCAAATATAGCTTGTTTGGTCATCTCTACTGATATCTGCTGATGATAAAATAGAAATAGCTTATTTGTCATTATCCTTATCCTTAACTTATTCCCTTTCCCCTTTGCCCAAGACAAAAACTGAAGTAAAGTTGAAATAATAGTTGCTGGTTTGAGTTGGTTTACTTTTATCTAATACTTTGATGTTTGGTATTTGTTTTATTCTTTTGAAAATTTTATTTTTTAAAAATCTTGATTTCTGTTTACTTAATGAAACTTGATGAAAGATGATCATGAAGAATCAACTGTAAATACATTTGGATATTTTGTTTTCACAGTGACATAATGATGAGGGACAATCTCTTTGAAATTGTAACCACGTCTAGAACCTTCTATGTGCAGGTAAGACAGTTATTTTGAGATTCTGTGAGAAAACATAAGACATTAATAATGCCTTTAGTTATTAATTTAATTTAGTTAATTAGCATCTGTCATTGTAGGGTTAAAAAGTTTTACTTTACAAATACAAGAAAAAATTTTGTATGGAAGGTTGTTGTTGACATGAATCTTTAAGAAGTAGAAAATAATATTTCTATTATTAATAAATTAATTTACATTACAATGGAAAAAATGCTGTTAGAATTTCAATTTTGTAATTCCTTTGCTGCCTCTTAATAGCTGTTGATTTCATCAGAGAAAAGAGAAAATTCAGGTTGTACTTGTAGCACAAAAATTGAGGCCAGGAAAGTCACTGAATGTTCACTGCGACATAATGATGAGCACTTTTGGTGGTATTGGCAAGTTTCTAATACAGTATCTTTAGGAGAAGAAACCTTCCTATATTGGTAGAGGGCATTCCTCATCTGGGGCTTTCCTGCATCCATGAAAACTACAAGTCAGTCAGTCATTGTATCTGATCTTTCAAGTCATAAAATAATGAGAAGCATTGGAAGAGGTTGTCCAGATCCCAATTAAGAAAGTTATTTCAAGGGCCTTTAAAGATGAAATAGTAAAGAATACAATAAATTGGAGGGGGGGAGACAAAGATCTATAAAGAATTATGTAACTACCATTAAAGACAGTGCTGCTACCACATTTTGAACTCTTAATATTACAGACCCTGATGTGCTTCATGAGAAAATGGAAATGGTATTAAAGAAAACAGAAAGGAAAAAACAGTTGGTTTAGACCAGGTCTACAGAAGACCTTTGGACTGAAGACAATATAATTTTGAAAATAATGAAGAATTTATTTTAGAGATATATGAAAGAGGAAGAGCTTAAAGGCATAGGAAAAAAAAAAATTGAATCTTATTCTTACCCCAAAATGTGACTGAACAAACAACCATAATTATTCATCTGTTTACCCTTTCTCCCCACTTTCTGTAGAATTTTTATGAGGAGAATATAAATCTATAAACATCATGATCATATTAGTTGAAGGTCCATCATAAGGAGGAATGGACAAGTTTTCATATGTGATAATCCAGCAAACCACAAAAGAATTTCAGATAGCTTTCTGTTTTTATGGTTGCTTAAGTATACCAAGAACTTTAATTTCCTAGGTGAAAATTCTGTCTTAAAGACTCCTCTAACAAGATATTTCTCATTTGTCAGCATTGTACATCCTTAAAAGTTGTTAAAACAGATATTATTGATTCTCAGATTAAAATGATACCTGATAAATCTTATATGGTCTTGATGATGGAACCTGACTAAATGTTCTTGAGATTTTTTTATATTAGGAGTTCCTTCAAAAGATGACTGCAGCAGAATAGTCAAGACAGGAAACCCAGATCTATAGAGATTTCCAACTATTTGATGGTGGTTGGGCCCAGAAGTACTCTGCTGGAACTCTTTAACTAGAGGAAAGCCCCATAATTGTGTTGCTCAGACCGATATCCAAGGTAGGAACTTGTAGAGCTCAGAAGAGGAAGACAGTGCTCAGACTTTGTCCTGGATTATCACCCTTTTGGGAATATTGAAAACTTGCAAGTCCTCTGCTGTAATTATCCCAGATATCCTTGATTACATAATACTCAGTTACCTGAGAAAGCAATAGGATCCAAGAAGACAAAAAAGAAGATTGAATATGACCCCATCATTCACTCCACAAATGCATAGAGGTTGGCCCATTACCCAGAATCTGAAATTAAGAAGTAGGCTAGAAGAATGAGAAAACAAAATAAAAAGCTATAAAGAGCTATTTTGGTGTTCTGTTTAGGACAATACAAATTTTTCTGTTCAGGAACACACAAATCCAGAAGAAGAGAAGTATTCTTCAAAATATTTTTAAGTGAAACCTCAAATTAAAGCACAAATTCTGCACAAGCTCAACTAGAATTCCTAAAAAAAACAAAACAGGAGATTTTTTTTAATTAAAAATTATTTTTATAAATGAAGTAAGTGCTAGGGAAAAGAATTAGTAAATTAGAAGGAGAGTTATGGAAGAAATAATTGGAAGAGAATTAATAGTTGGGAATAAGATAAAACTTTATTTAAGCAGTAGAATCTTATAGGAGAAAAAATGGATTTTTAATGAAATAGAGGACTTCTAAACATTCCTAATGAAATAAAGATCAGGATTAATGGAAACTTCGAACTACAAACATGGTAGTGAAGAGAAACGCAGTAAGATTAAAACAAGTGACCATTATAAGGTCCTAAACAAAATTGAACTGATGACATTCTAATGTGGAGAGGAGATGCTACTAAATGTGTTTCCTTAGAACTGTTGTCAGTAAGGCTTATAGAAGTCTAATTAGACAGAAGGGCCTTGGGAGTATTTTGTTATGTTTTAATAAACTTTAAAGGGTTATACTTGAGGGGGCATATGAAAGGGAGGAGTTATATAATTGTGCAAGTAGAAGTCTGTACAGACTAGGAGAAAAGAATAAAAGAAGAAGACAGCACTTGAATTCACTCTTAATGATTACATGAGCAAAGAATACATCCAGAATTGCATGAAAAAAGATATTTCTACAGAGAAGTGGGGGAGGGGAGGTGGTAGAGCAGATTAAGGGAGACTTTAGTTCTAAGCAAAGCAAATACTTAATACAGAGAGAAGTTTCAATAAAGGATTTAAAAGAAAAGAATACCTGTGATTGGGTTCTGGTTGAGTAAGAAAAAAGAGGAGTGATAGAGAAAACTGAGGGAGAGAAAGCAGGAACAGAAATACATTATTTCTGCCATGTTGTTTTCATTATCTGAATTTTAAAGAGTGGGTGGAAAAGCAAAGGAAAGTATGATAATAGGATGAAGAGAAATATAGAATTTATGATTATAACCATGAGTGTGGATAGTATGGACTCTTCCATAAAATTGGTTTAGAAAGCAGAATCCAGTAATATATTGTATTCAGAGGAAAAAAAACACTTGAAAAAAACGACAGTTAAAACATGGGACCAGACCAAAATCTGTTATGCTTTAGCAATCATGATCTTAGACAAGGCAACAGAAAAAAAGCAAGTCAAAGTGATAAAGAGAAATTATATTTTACTAAAAATATCATTGATGAAGGTAATAGTAATTCTAAAGTACTTGCATATAAGTACTTAGATAATAGTACCCAAATAATTAAAAGTTAAATGAATTACAGGGAGTAATAGATAGTAAAATTATAATATTGAAGAACATCAGTTTTATAAACCTTTTTAGACATATAAATCTAACCAAAAAATAAGAAGTTAAGGAATCTGAGAAGAATTTTAGAAAAGATAGTATCTGTTATTTCTCTGGTGATTACTAGATACCTATTGCTTATTGTTTATTGCATCTTTACAAAAATTTACCTGATATTAAAACAATGTCCCAAGTTATAAATATTAAGCACATTTTATGTACTATATAATATATATTTCATGAAGGGAAACTGAAGAAACAAATAAAACTTATTTGGAGACTGATTTCATCCTTTAAAATGAGTGCATCCAAAAACAAATCATGGAAATAATTGTTAATTTCATTTAATGAAAATGACAAGAGCAAAACAACTTAGCAAAATTTTTTTGATGAATCAAAGCATTCTTTCAGGAAAAATTAATTTTTAGGAGAAACCGCAAATGAACACCCAGACAGGAAAACAAAACAATACTCATGACATAAAATGTGGAAATTTTACTAGACATTTAATGAAAAATTAATTTCAACATTAGATAAACTTTTTGGGAGGATAAGAGAGTAAGAATTTGCCAACCATTGAAAATAATTCTAATCTGATGGGGAGAGATCCACTGGAAAGGTAGGGAATGTTTCTGTATTCTGTGAGGCTTCCAAAAGCTTATCCTCAACAGGATGAGCAGGAAGAGATATGTATGTTCTGGGAAGTTTGATAATCTTATCAGAAGGCAAGAGGTAATATTTCCTGGCCAGTCTCCCTCTCAGGCATCAATAGGAACCAAAGCTAGCTTATGACCTGGAGAGTCTCTAGAAGTGGCTTAGAAACAGAAGGTAGAATGTCTGATCCCATCTTCTGGCAGCCACAGGCAGGTCTTGTTCTGGTATTATGGGAGTGAGAAGGTCTCCAGAAGCAGCCAGAAAACATCATAAAAGAAAAATTATGTAGGAGAAGTAGTGTAAGATTGTCAGTGAATAAAAAGGTGAAAAATGAAATGAGCAGAACCAGGAGAATGTTGTACACAGTAACAGCAATAGTATATGATGAACTGTGAATGACTTAGCTATTCTTAGCTTTCTTCCCTCCCTCCCTCCCTTCTCCCTTTTTTCCTTCCCTTCTCTTTCTCCCTCCTTCCCTCTCCTCCTTCCCTCCCATCCCACTTTCTTCCCCTTCCTCTCTCCTCTCCCTCCCTTCCTACTTTTCCTCCATTCCCCCTCCCTCCTTTCCCTTCTCTTCTTCCTTTCTCTCCTCCGTCCCTTCCTCCTTCCTTTCCTCCTTCTTTCCCTCCCTACTTCCCTCCTTCTTTCCCTTCCTCTTTCCCTCCTTTCTTCCCTCCCTTCCTCTTTCCCTCTTTCTACTTTATTCCTTCTCTTTTTTCTTCTTTCTTTCATTAATTTTGTTCAAGTCTTCTTATACAACATAACTAATATGGAAATGTTTTACATAATTACACACTATATGCCCTATATCATAATGCTTGCCACCTTAGAGAATGAAAAGGAAAGAGAAGGAAGGTGGGATAGAATTTGAAACTCAAAAAATTTTTTAAAACAAAATTGTAACATTTAATTGTGGAAAAAATGAACTATTATTTTATTTTTTAAAAGATTGCCATTGGAGAAATTAATGACTAGAAATAAAATTTATCAATCCCATATCTAGAGTGAGTTTAAAAAAAAAAAAACAAAAAAACCCTGAGTTCCATTAGTTTCTACACAGTATACAGATAATGCGAGAAAGACCCAACTCAGCACATTGGTTGAATTTCCTGTAGTTTTAGAGAATATGGATAAAAGTAATACAAAATGGGTAGTCATACATAGATTAAAATCCATAATAGTAGATTACTCAATATTGTGTATTAAATTCATAAAATGAAGTTATCTGAAAATGTGCCCTTATGTCTGTGTGATGACTCACTCCTCAAAATCTGGACTTTAATATAGAAAGCCAGAAGGGAATTTAGAAATGGTACAACTAATACAACTTCCTTATTTTACAAATGAAGAAATTGAGGTCCAAAGATGAGAATGGCTTGTTCAGCATTATTTAACTAATAAATAGAATCAAATTTGTTCCTGAGCTCCAAATCCATTGCTCTAATATTCTTTAATCATTACATTTGATAAGGGCACAAGGTAAATTAGCTGATAGTTTATTAAGATAGAAGATTCTCTTGAGAAAAACTTGATAAAATATTTTTTTTTCTCCTCTTTCAGGCAGACAGCCCAGAGGAGATGCATAATTGGATTAAAGCAATTTCTGGTGCCATAGTAGCACAACGGGGACCTGGAAGATCTGCAACTTCTGTATGTTTCTGAGCTTTTATTGCTTTCCAGAGTTTTATTTCCATTTTATGAAGTTGTATACCCTTTCCTTCCTCTTAATTCTTCTTGTCTTCTTGTAGTAAAGTATATTGCATGATAACTGTCATACCAACTAGACTTGCAAAAATAATGCATTTCTAATTTAATGCTTTCTGTTAGTGTTATGTATTTGTACCTTTTTGTGTGCATTGTATTGTCCTAAATGCACAATCAGGAAAACAAGTTTTTCCAGGTCTATTGATCTTAGGACGTTTTAGGGATAAACATTTTAATAGCTATAATTTTAGTACAACCAACTAATTCTTAGCCTAAAATCATATTTGCAGATTTTTGAAAACTTATAACTTATTTAGCCAATTACTACTAGGGAATTTTTACTATCCTGAGGACCAATTTATATCTGTCGTGAGGTCTTTATCTTGTATGTTGAATCTTAATCCAAATACCTTCAAATTTGTGAGTCTTCAATATAATTGTGTGAATAAAGTTTTGTTGCTGGGGACCTATTACAACTTTTTGGGACTACATGTATAGCCCTAATATGTCCTTAAGTCCTTGAAGATAATTGAAAATTGTCTATGCAATAGAGTTTTTTTGGATAGAACACATACTTAAATTGCATTTTGATCAGTATTCAGTCAATATCTGGACCCATAAAACAAAGAGGGATGGTTATCTTAATTTATATGTACAACAGTAGAATTTTTTCTTTATAGAAATAATTTTAAATTATTTTTGTGCTATGTAACATGACTATGTTTACTTAACAGTATCATAGGGATATCATAGGATATAAAGTTTTTTGCCTAAAGAATATAGGTAGGCAGCCTTTACAGTGATTAAAAAAGTATTTTTAAAAATATATTTTCAAAATAGAATTATTCATGCGAAGAGACAAATTAGGTCTAGAGCTTCAAATATTGCATAAGTACTGGAAGATACAATATGGGTTTTCCCCCTCATCAAAAACACTTAAAAAAAAAAGTAAACAAAAAACTCAAATCCTAATTTTCTGTTTGCAGTAATTCTCAAATATTTGTTTAACCTGTATAGATAAGGAATATAACTTGTTTAGTGATTAGAAAGTCTGAACTCTGCTGTGAAAAGAGTTTCTCAACTCTTCTTGAAATATTATACCCCATTATAGAGAATTTTTATAGTGTCGTGTAGATTTATCATGCTATGATTACTACTCAAATGTGGATTAAGCATGAGTTTTATATTTTCCAGGTGGTAGTACTTTTTTTTTTTTTTTTACAAACAAATCAGTACTTAGAAACCAGTTTTTGTTTGTTCTTCAACATTTAAGTCGTTAGATATGTAGATTTTTTTTATTTGCAAAAGTGAGATCATATGTTAAGTAGTAAATTTTTTTACTGCCTAATGTCCCATGTGAACTTTGCAACATTGAAGTATGAGTCTTTCTGCAAAAGCAATGGGTGTTGGGGCAAGAAAAAATTGGAGAAGGGTGTTTGTGCTTTGTGGTGGGGGCAAATTGGGCATTCTAGCTATTCCTATTTCTCAGCAACACTTTTTCTCTTTTCCTCCCTCTCCTAAGTATAGGTTAACTCTAATCTTAGCTTTGCACTGTGTTCCAGATGCGGCAGGCCAGAAGGCTGTCGAATCCTTGTATACCGAGGTATACATCAAGAACTGGTGAATGCAGCACGTATGTGGGCTCTCATATAAATTTGCCTTCTTAACAGAGGGCTAGGACTTACACACTACTCACTACTTATCATAGAAAGTTGAGTTAAACTAAACTACCTCTTGCAGTTACCATAACTGCTTTTGTCAACACTAACCAGTCATCAGGTTTCATATATGTTCTAAAAAATTTAGACAACTGACCAAAGAAATCCATACATTAGTCAAGATATACAAAATATACATCTTGATAGATACATAAACTACGATAAAGTTTAAAGAGTAATTAATAAAATTATTTTGATTTCCCATGAGAGTTCAAATATTTACATTACTTTTTATATCTAATTGACTTCTGACCTAATGACCAAATTTGTGCAAATTCATATATGCACGTATACTTGAGAAACTGAATATTATAATAATCCGCATGCTATTTAAAAATACAGATTGAATGGTATCATCATGTGGAAGCTAATATTTGAGTCATTTTTATTGGCCTTTTGTTTTCAAAGTCACAAGTATTGTAAATGAACATAGTATGTATGTTATGTAGTAACAGCTAACTGAATGGCAAATTTAAGTATATCTATCAATGAAGTTCAGTAAGAAATGTATGAAATTTGTTTTAATAAGTATTTTACTTACATACTTCTTTTATCACTAATATGTATGTATATATATTCATAATTAATAATTTTAATACTATGTGAAGAAAAAACCCAGTGAATCAGATTGTCAGGTAATATTACTTTATTAAAACAACAACAACAACAAACAAATCTAAAGAAACGGAATTTATTTCTCTGATCTGCATTTTTAGATTGAACTGCAAAGAATATATTTCCATTTTTGTGGAGGATATTTCCCATCATCAAATTAGAATATAGTATTTTATTTAGATGAGATCACTGTTAGGCTTCCATTAAAATACAATTTTCACTTATTAATGGAACACTTAACTAATGAGAACAGCTTAAATTGGCAAAGTCCTTAAAGCTTCTGAAGCTGCCAAGACCAGTTTTAGTGAGATATCAATGTCTACATATTGATATGTAACTGGTTTCTTAGCTGAAATGGTTGTTGGCTCTCACTGCTATCTACTCACCCCTAAAAATGCATTGCTTTGGAACAGCACCTGTTTATTTGTGCTGTCATGGCTCATGCTTCGCTTTATGTGTCCGTGTGCCTGTGTGTGTTTTGTTCTTCAGTCTCACACTTAGTTACTGCCTTTGTTATTGACAGATGTATTTGCCTGATACTGTTCTTTGTAGGAGCATTCCAACTGTTCTTCAGAATCCAGCTATGCTCTCCGTTCTGCCAGTGCAACAGCAGCCACCTCACATTCCACAGCCTCTCGCCACAACTCTCTGGGCTCAAGCTTTACCATGGAGAAGCGAGGATTTTACGAATCTTTTGCCAAGGCCAAGCCAGGGAACTTCAAGGTCCAGACTCTCACTCCAAGAGAACCAGCTTCCAAAGTGACTGTCCAAGCCATGCCGAAACCTCAGCATCACAATGGCCCTCAGGAAAGAGAGAATGACCTAGTGGATCTGGATGATGCAAGCCTTCCAGTTAGTGATGTGTAAGAAGGGAAACATTTAGAGAGAAGGATCCGCTAATTAAATGCTTGATTTCCTTTTATAGGGGCTTCTAGCCAAAGATGAGAAAGAAAGGGAGAGGGTAAAATAGATTTGGGAAAGATTTACATAAAATGTGCTGCCTCTGACTTGTTTTTCTTATAAACTGGTAATCCCAGATAATCTAGAGAATGCCAGACTAGAACCAAGCTCTTAAAATATTAAGACTGTGTTTCAGTACCAAGGATCTAAATTCAGTTCAATAAATACTGATGTAAGCACCTACTAAGAAATAAAAATATTTTATGTTGTCTACTGAGTGATTAAACATTTGTTTAAATCACTCTTAGAAAATTTGGCAATTTCATATGTACCAAATTAAAAACATTCATTGTTTTGATGGGTAGAGGAGTTATATTGATCTTATTATATTGAGTCTTCTTTTAAAAAGGTGGATGTGAAGGCCTCTTTTTAAGTATTTCAATACCCATACCTTTTAATTAATCAGCATTATCTATTGAAGTTACCAGACTGAGATATCATGTGCATCTTATGTCTGTGGTGCTGCAAAATTTTCTTTAGAATGTTGATAATTTTGAAAATTAGGCCTTTTTTCCCCCTTCTTTTTAAAAAATGCACTGGTTCTTAAGGTGAGTGGTAACTTTTGCACATCAGGTATTATTGGACCATCTTTATAAGGGTTTTGGTTGGATTGGGTTAAGGGAAAAAATGGGAACTCAAACTACTATATCCTAGACATTTGAACTAAATACATTTTATATTGTATTATATCAGGCCTTGCTTTGTTCAATGTTGAAAATTACATTGTTTGGTATGAGTTTTTTGAGAGATTTGATTTTTCTTATCAACATTTTGTGAATACTTATTGTTTCTATATTTGGATCAGTGAAAGATCTCAAGTTTATTTTATATGTAAAGACACAATTGATGACCTCTCTTAGTCATTCAGTTGTGGCTTGTAACTTTTGTCACTGATGATCTATATTAAAGTGCCTGTGTTCTCATTTTATTTCTAAACATGTTGAGATCAATGTGTTCATGACCCTACCTTAACTGGTTTAAAACTTTGGGATGAGATTGTATTTGAGTAGTATAATTTGTATTAAACTATTTAAGATAATGTCTTATGCTAGGGATGTCAGAATACTGATGTTACATCTCCTAGCTGTGCAATATGTACATTTCTAAAACTGAATTCTGGATATACATTATATTATACAATGTCATAAATATGAACAATAATTCTGAGGAATCTTTAAATTTCAGATATTTAATAGTAGAACTAAATTGAGCATGTACCATTTTGTGATTCAGTTTTGAAAACATTTGCTTTAACCAAACAATCTTGAATTTTATGTGCTGCTATTTTTGTGATTAAAATTTGCCATTTTGCAGTAGCTTGTTTTCTGCAAATTAATAGATAACATGTCATGTGGATCTCTTTTCATTTTCCAAACTGACTTCTTATCTATGAGATACTGAAATTTTCTACTAAAATAGTGATATCTAAGGGTCACATAATCTGCATAATGCCAGAATTAAGTATAACAATTTAAAAAACAAAATGGATAAAGGATACCATTGTTGAGGGTTTTTATTTTTATTCATAAGCTAACACTTATTAAAGTTGTACTTGTAAACTGTTTTCATTTTTTTTGTCAGATTTTTTGAAATTTTGGATTTTGGTTCAGACCTGTGATTTCATTGGTATAGAGAGTTCCCAGTCTCTCTACCAATGCAGATCAATAACTGTTCTCCAATTTATAGCCTTTTGGGCCTTGAAATGTTAAGTGGGACTGCTTTTGGTCACCTGTCAGAATGTGTGAGAAGTGAGATTTGAACCCAGGGTCTTCCTAGCACTCAGGCCATCTTTATGTACCGTACTATATCTCTCTTGGCAAAAACCTATGAGAGTTAATTACAGAATTAAACTGCTTTAAAGCGAGTTAAAATTGTTTAATGTATTAAAAATAGTAATTATTTTTAAAATTTCTGAAAGCATACCTGTGAAGAACAGTTTTCATTCTAAACCTGAATTTAACTTTCTTTGGTACAACTTTTACCTTGCATGTTCATTTTAGTATTTCGGTATTGGCAATTTGACATATTTGGTGGAGGCAGAAGTTTAGCTCCATTTTGGGACTTTTTATAGAACTACTATGGTAGTTCATTAGCATAGGAAAATGTTCTTGTGGTTGATAATTGTCAGGGTCTCCTAATATTTATCAATACTTTTATAAATCTATGAAAATTGTTAAATTATTTTAGAACTTGTGCTGTTTCTTGTAAATATGTCACATTTTGAATTGTCAATAAATTAGTTTGGATAACTTAATAGTTGCTGCATTTTTTCATTATGTTGCATGCTTTTTTTTTTTAATTGGGAAGATATGTTTATCTATTGTTCTTCCTTCTTTCCTAGTATCTTCTCTGACCTATTTAATTAAGGGTTCGTTTGTTTTTCCTCCCAGACTCGTTGAACACTAATGACTATCTAATAAATTGGTCAGGTTGACTTTCTGTTCTTTGTTGTTCATTTTGGTTTCCTTAGCTCTTCTATAATCAGAATGAAAATGATAAAGAAATAAAAGTTATGTTCAATTCATTGACTTAATTTCAAATTGAAGTAGTATTGAGACCTTTGATAAAGTATTTTGCGTGATAAAGATAAACTTCAGCTTAAGCTAGGATTGTTGGGCCCTCTCCCAATGTAAAGAAAGTTAATGATTTTGAAAAAAATTAGCCTGCTGATTATCTTGTTAACATGTAGAATTAGTTTCCTGAATAAAATTTATCATTATGTTTCATCACACAGTATATTTTGAATAATATGGGCTGGTTAGCATAGCTGATTATAACACCTAATATAGGTAAAGATCAAATTAAGCATTTAAGTCCTATGAGTCATTTAGCAAAAAAGAAAAAACCTATTTGAGGTAACATAGACTATCCATCTATATATATATATATATATATATCCTTGTTGAGTGTTGGCTCATTAACTTACAAACACTCCATTGATGGAGAGGGAAATTGAATAAAAGGTAATATGAACTGGTGCAAGCTAGACTCGCTGATGCTTAAGCAAAGTAAAATCTAATATGAAAAAAGTTAATAGCATCTATTTTACAATATGATAAACACAGTGAAGGAACTTTATACTTAACAGTCAGTGTGGCATAATAGTTAACATTCATCAATATCTGGATTCAAAGCCCTCCTTTTCAAGCTTTTCATCTACATATAACATGAAAATAGGTGACGAAATGCACCAAAATCAATAGGAAACTGAGGGAGGAGGAGTTTGAGGGAGCACAACACAGGTCAGGAAATTAGCAAAACACTTCCTGATCCTGAAGAAATTAAAGAGAAAGATAGGAATAAAGGCTAAAAACTAGGATTTCAAAGGTGTTCCATTATTTGGGGAATGGCTGCACAAATTGTAGATGAGTGGAAGGAATATTGTAGCAAAAGAAATAGTCTAAGAGAATCCTAGGTAGTATGAATTGATGCAGAATAAAATAAGTAGAACCAGAAGAAGAACAATTTGTACACAGACAGCAAAATAAGCTCAAAGCAAAACAAAACAAAAAACCTTTTTAAAGATGCTTAAACAATGACTACCCACAATTCCCAAGTACCTATGCTGAAGCATGTTCCTTACCTCTAGACAGATGAGAGAGACATTTTTTGGACATGGCTACTGAATGGATTTGTTTTACTTTACTATGCCTGTTATAAGTTTGGATTTTTAATTTTCTTTAGGTTTTTAATTGGGGAAAAAGAGAGATTAGCAATAGTGGTACTAAAAAAAAAAAGGCAACTTGGATGTTCAAAGTAATAAGACAAGAAAGCAGGACAGTTTTGAAAGTAAAGTGGAGCTTATTACACTTTTAAAAGGTACAAAATGGAAATTAATATTCTCACAACCCTATTTTTGTGTTCTGCTGGTAATATGAAAATATTCTTTTTTTGGTGTTTTTCAGAATATGTAAAGAAAATTTTTAAAAATCAAAGCCTTCTCTTGACATTTACATTATGTGTGATCCTGGCAAGTTTTTTTTTTTTTTTTTTTTAACATCCCTGATGTAATTTCCTCATTTGTAGAATGGGACCAATATTGCAATATCTGTTTGATGCCTTAAACCTTATTAAAGATGAGTATGGGGAATGGTGTTTGCTATGGGTTTGGATAGATTTGATTTGATTTGATTTTTTTTTTTTTATTTTACAGTATTTTTTTTTCCTCAATTACATGTAAAAATAATTTTCATTCATTTTTGTGGAATTTTGAATTCCATTTTTTCTCCCTCCTCCCCAGGACAGCAAGAAATCTATTATAGATTATAGGTGTACAATTATATTAAACATTTTATATCACTGAAAGAAGAATCAGCACAAAAGAGAAAAACTATGAGAAGGAAAAGGCAAACAAACAAATTTAAAAAACTGAAAATAGTATACTTTGATCACATTTAGTCTCCATAGATCTTTCTCTGGTTATGAATGGCTTTTTTTATCACAAGTCTTTTGGAATTGTCTTGGATCACTGCATTTATTGCTAAAAACTGTATTGTAGTTCATCATCTGAATACATTTTAAATGTCAGTTTGATGCATAAGGTAATGGCTGATAACTGATTCATGAAAACTTCATTTTGCTGTTTGCTTTTTACACATTTCTTTTTTCAGTATACTTATATCCCTTTATGTCTTTATTTTTAGAAATGATACAGATGTAGGTTATTCCTTTGCCAGTATCATATAGTATTTCTTTAAAGTCATCCCACACATCAAGAGAAAAACACAAAAAAGGGATGAAAGTATAAAGGAAAGAAGGGAATTTTGGAAATGGGTGAAAGGGAAAAATCTGTATTCATCACTGTATAGCACTCCTGTGCTCCTAAGACTCGAGGATTAGATGGTATGAAATGTTTTTGATGGAAGATGCTCATCTTGATCTGACATCAAGACTGGCAATATAAAAAGCAATCAGCTCTTCGAGGATAAGGAACTATCTTAAAGCTTCTCAGACCTTATTTCAGAATTTACCACTCAATGCACTTAAGTAGCATGATATATTAATTATATTATTTTGCTCCTGGAAATTACACTCTTCAATTTTCATTGCTCAGTATGGAGTAGATGTGTAATGTTTGTGAGATGAATTAATAGTCTATATTGCTACATCTTTTCCTCATGCTTTATTCCAGATGATAATTATTTCTTTATTGGACTAATGTTAGCAGAGTTCTCTCAACATCCTGTTCTTTGTGCCTCTAGTAGGGTTGGAAGATCTTATTCCAGGCCTCAGATCGGGTGCCCTGCTGGCTGTTGCTTTGAGGATGCAGAATTCTCTTTGGAATTTCTCTTTGACTCTGTCGCAGTTTGGAGCAGAACCAAGATATATGTGGAAATATTTAGAAAATCATAAAACAGGAATATATGTGTCCATCCTTATTCTTAGATTTTTATTCAGGAGTGTTTTAGACTAAATCATTTCCTTTTCCCCTGCACTTTTCTTGTGTCCTAGGCATGATTATTTGGTGTATCTGTCTGATGATTACCTTTTCTTCCAAGTCTTACCTTTCTGGAATGACCTCTGTTTCTTTCCTGTATCATTCAAATAATTTCTAAAATCCTAAGTTTTTTTTTTTTTTTTTCTTCTGGGAAGCTTCAGCCTGCTAACGTGTAGAGAGAGTTTCCTACACATAATATGTTTATCTTTTTATCTCAAGAAGGAAGTGCCATTTTGGTTTTCTATGGTACTTTGGGTGCAGTTTACAGTCTACTATCATTTAGCACTTTGTAGACATTAGCAGAGGTCCTGATCACCTTTACCAGTGTCTCCTTCCTTCCATTTCTTTGATTGTTATTTTCAGAGCCTTCCATGAATCAGGGTCCTACTGATGTTCCTCTGTGTGTATGTGCCTTAAAGACCCTTAGTCCAATCTCTGGCAGCTAAATTAGGTGATAGAACAGAGATAGAACACTGAGGGTGGAATCAAAAAGCCTCAGCTCCTGAATTTGAATCTGACCTCAGATACTTGCTGTGTGACCCAGGGCAAGTCACCTAACTCTATTTGCCTCAGTTTCCTCATCTGCAAAATGAGCAGGAGAAGAAAATGGCAAGCTGCTGCAGTGTCTTTGCCAGGAAAAAAAAAGCTGACTACTTCAGAGTTGTACAAAACTAAAACAATTTAATCCCCTCATTTTACAGATGAGAAAACAGAACTAGAGAGACTTAAGTGGCCCACGGTCAGAAATCTATTAACTTCCTGAGATAGAAGCTGGATCTAGGTCTTCTACCTTCACATTTATATAGATGTTAATCCCAAGAAAATTCTAGTGCTAGTAATGGAGTATATTCTCCTAGAATTTATTTCTTCATGTCTGTTAATATTTATTTTACCCCACTTACTTAGGGTCTGAGAGGCCATGTTCTCCTTATGAGTGGCTATTTTTCTCAAAGTTTAAAAAAATAAACTGATGTATTTTATGAAATAATATTTGCTAAATTAATTAAAAGAAGGCAGCAGGCTGGGGGAGGGTGATCCAACTCTTGTTCTTCTAATTTGCTCTTGGTAAAACAGTTCTCTCTGGGTCATAGTCCCAAAGTTGTAGAATGTGATTAAATCAGATGACATCCCAGATAGTTTCCAATGTAAACATAGTGTGACTTTATTATTGTGTGACATCTCCTTAATAATCCAATAAATCTCAATTAGCTTTGTTATATGTTAATTAGTACAACTTTGATTTTTAACTACCTAAAAAGGACTTTAAAACCACAAATTTACAAAAGTGAAATGAAATGTGGAATCTTCAACTTGGATGTTTAAAATTAAAAAAAAAATTATTATTGTTTCATTCTCTTCTATATGGAGTCCAGATATTTTCATTCTTAATATTTTACTTTATGTGATACATTGATATCAAGTATATAAATTTCCCCCCTTCTATTCAAGTAATTGAAGTGGATGATCATTTGTATCAAATTCATGTAACAGCAGATTTGATAAAGATGTCCCCTGTGTCTTTGAAAGAATTGGTTAATTTTCCAAATGCCTATAAATATACAGATGTGATACAAAATGTGTATAAATTATTTTATTTCTTTGTCACTTTTTTCATATGTGCATTATCTAATTTGTTTATATTTTCTGATTTCAGCATAACATAAAAAATTACTCATCTGAACATTAAATAGGACAAAATTATTTATTATAATATTATCAGATTGAAATAACCTTTAGGATTTTGATTATTATATCTAGTTTATCAATTAATTACCAATAAGATGAATGGAGAGCAGATTTTTCCATAAACTGAGACGCCAGTTCCCATAATACTGTAACACTCCTATGATAATAGCACCACCTTCTGGTCATATGGCAATTCTAGTTTTATAATGTTAGGTCAATTTGCAATAAATTATTTGACACTTCCCCCAACAAACTTATTTAAAATGTAATTTTTAATTTTTGTAATTTATTTTTTAAAGTTATTCTTTAATTGATACAAAATTAATTAAAATTTAAAATAAATCAGATAATTTTTTTAAATTGCCCAATCAATAAAATTTAGGAACAAAATTTTTCTGTTGCCTAGCACGTAGCTGGAATGTTAAATAAACCAGACTATTTTCTCAAAGCAGCCACATTTATTTTGAATGAGGAATTGGATATAGTGCATTCAACACAACTCCTCAGAGCTGACTGGTGATGAAAGGAAGGGACTTGAATTCAGTTTTTAGATTAGTGAATTCAACAGTTCCTGTGACAGAGATAGACATGAAATTGTTTACAACAAAAAAATGTTCTCTTTCAACACCTCAAATAATTACTTGGCCTGTTAGCAATGGGCATGTTAATTTTGTGATAGTTGTTATCGTGTGGGAAATTTTGTCCACTCTTAAATCCCCAGCAGTATTAGGGCCCTTTATTTGCTTTAATGAAAGATCAACTTGTTTGGTAGAAAATCACTAGAGAAAAGTAAATTTGAAATAATAAACCAGGATAAGCTTCTATGCTGGCTGATCTTAGCATTAGGATCCAAGAGCTCCAAAACTTAAGTTCCTTTTCTGTCTTGTTGAAAGTCTAATCTATTTGATGACTTCATCATCAGAGATGCTCTTTGTCCTAGGCATTTGAAGAAATCTTTGAAGCTTAGTGATGGAGGGCTAGTAGAGGGCTGGAATTGGAGTTAGGAACATCTGAATTTGAATGTTACCTATAGGTATTTACTGTGTGACTGAGAAAATCATTTAGCATTTCTGGACCTCCATTTTCTCATCTGCAAAATGGAGGACTTAGATTCTATGACCACTGTGGTCCCTTTCAGCTCTAAATCTATGATCTTATACTTTCTTTAGGAAATACATTCATTTTACAACTTGTTAGGGGACAACAAATAATTTTTTTGAAATTAAATGATATTAACCCTGATAATAAATGAACAGAGATCCATAGCAGAGATCACACAGCTTATCAAACACAGTTAACTCTAAAATTGAAAATTGAAAAATTGAAAAAGAAAGGAAAAAAACATAACAGTGACTATAAACAAAAAGCTTTCTTTATTCTGTTGGAGGAGGGAAACTAAACACATGTACTCTCCCCTTTCCCCACAGAAAAAATGTGAAAAAATCTCAATGTTTAGATCCATGGCTACGCAGTGAGCTGTAACCCTTACAATGAGGGGCAACAGCAACAATACGACAAGTTTGATTCATAGCAGGACTTCTTGACCAGAACAGGACTTCTTGACCAGAACATGGGTACTCCAGGTGCTTGCCCAAGCTGAGGGATCAGCTGGTGCTGGTGTGAAACAATTCTGGGCTTTTGTTGTGATTGAGATCATCCAAAGAGTGAGTCGCAAAGGGTGGTTGTTCTGCCAAGCTCAGGGCACAGTTCGATTGCTGGGTTTTACCTCTGGAAAACATGGCAAAAGAGAAGAAAAGCAAAAAAGAGAGGGGTGATCTTGTCATGAGTGGGTGGGTGGGGTTCTGACAGTAGTAAGCCAGATAAATTGGGATATCTTTAACTTAAATCTGGTAAACACAAACACAAACGATATGTAAAGGCACTATACTTAATATTGGTATTTTTATTTTTATTGGAAACCTTTGTAATTTTTTAATGTATACATTATGGTTTATATTTCCTACATAAATTTGTCTTTGACAAGCTTTACATTTGCATTCTTTTAAAAATATTTATTTCTCCCTATTACATGTAAAAACAATTTTAACATTGTTTTAAAGTTTTGAGTTTTAAATTCTATCCCTTTTTCTTTCCCTTCCCTCCCTCCCTGAGATAATAAACAATTTGATATAGTTTATATGTATATAATCATGTGAAAAAATTCCATATTAAACATTTCCTGCAAGAAGACTTGAACCAAAAAGGAAAGAAAAAGAAAAAAAAGTGGGAAATTATATGTTTCAGTCTGAATTCAGACAACATCAGTTTTTTCTCTAGAGGTGGATAGAGTTTTTCATTCTGAGTTCTTAGGGATTGTCATGGATCATTGTATTTGTGAAAATAGCCAAGTTATTTATAGTTCTTCACTGTACATTATTGCTTTTATTATATACAGTGTTCTGGGTCTGCCCACTTCACTTTCTAACAGTTCATATAAGTCTTTTCAAGTTTTTCTGAAATCATCCTCTTTGTAATTTCTTATAGCACAATGATATGCTATTACAATAACATGCCACAACTTTTTCAGCCATTCCTCAATTGATAGGCCTCCCTTCAATCTCCAATTCTTAGACACCACAAAAAGAGCTGCTATACATATTTTTGTACAGATATGTTCTTATCCCTCTTTCTCCTTTTTAAATCTCTTTGAGATACAAACCTAGTAGTGATATTAATAAATCAAATGGTATTTGCAGTTTTATAGCCCTTTGGGTATGGTTCCAAATTACTGCCTAGAATAGTTAGGTCACTTTACAACTCCAACAACAGTGGAGTGTTCCAGTTTTCCCAAATCCCCTTCAACATTTATCATTTTCTTTTATTTTCTCATTGCATATTCTAATAACTTCAATTTCTTTTTCTTCTCATTGCTATTGCTATCATTTCTAGCAAAGTATTGAATAACAATGGTGATAATACCCATTATCTTTGCTTCACCTATGATTATATTGGGAAAGCATTTAGCTTGCTTCCTTATTACAGAAAATGCTTGCTGATGATTTTAGATAAACATTACTTATTTTAAAAGAATTTCCATTAATTACCTATGCTCCCTAGTGTTTTAAATAGGAAAGATAGGTGTTAGATTTCATCAGATTTTTTTTTTATCTGTTGAGATAGCCATTTGATTTCTGTTGCTTTTGCTACTGATGTGATCAATTATGCTAATAATTTTTATAATTTTGAATCAGTCCTGAATATCTGGTAAATCTTACCTGGTGATAGTGTATGATCCTTGTGATATACTTGACAATATTTTATTTAAAATTTGTGCATCAATATTCATTGGAAAAATTGATCTATAGTTTTATTTTTCTATTTCTTCTCTTCCCAGTTTAGGTATCAGCATCATATTTGTGTTGTAAAAAGAATTTGGTATGACACCTTCTTAATTTAGTTTTTCAAAGAGTTTACATATATAGTATTGGGATTAATCTTTGGTAGAATTTGTTTGTGAATCCATTTGATCCTGGGGATTTTCCTTAGGGAGTTGATTAATGGTTTGCTCAGTTTCTTTTTCTAAAATTGAAATATTGAGTATTCTATTTCCTCTCTTCTTAATCTAGGCAATTTATATTTTTGTTAGTATTCATCCCTTTCATTTAGATTGTCAGATTTGTTGACATATAATTGGGCAAAATAAGTCCTAATAATTGTTTTAATTTCCTCTTCAGTGGTGGTGAATTTAATAAAAGACTGGTATTTTTAGAGAGGGCCAGACATCATTAGAAATCCATGTAAGATGATTCTAACAATATAAGAAGAAAAGACAATACCCAGTGTGAAACTGAACTCTTATTCATCAAGGCTGACTCCAAAGAAAAGAGGGAAAAAATCTCCTCTCTCTCTTCTTTGGGATCCTGGGTATGGAACATTGAATATACCAACAGACTCTTTGATGTGCAGTTCAGTTTTTCCTAGCTTGTTTTTTGTCTTTGTTACAAGGGAGGGATATGTTTGGAAAGGAAATTCCTTCAGGTCAAAAATTATTTCATTCTTGTTTTTGTGTCTCCAAGTCCTAGTACATGAATGCTTGATAAATGTTTGTTAAATTGGACCAATCAATTCATTGAAAAATCAAACTAGTTGTTGGAATCAATATAGTTGAATCAACATTTTCATGTAGACACAGATATATTGTTGTTTGTTCTTTGTTTTTGAAGAGGACCAGTGACAATATAGGATGATGTTTTGACTTGTGCATGAATTAGATTTAAGTGAGACTATATTTATTATATAAATAAATGTAAGAAACTACATAAAGTTTGTTTTGATGTATTCTGGGTTTCACCTAATATAGAAAGAAATGACAAAGTGTATTAGAAAAATTATAATATTTAGAATGGGAAGAAATCTTAGATATTATCAGATTATTTTAGTTTTGGAGTCATAGGACTAGAGCCAATTGTGCTCCTATTAATACTTTCTGTGTGACTTTGACTACTTCGCCTTAGCTTCTCCCTTTCCCCTCCCAAAGTTTCAATTTCCTCATCTCTAAAATGAATGGTTTGGACTAGATGGCTTCTGAGCTCCTTTTGAGGTCCAGATGTATGATTCTTGATCTAGTCTAATCTGATCATCATTTGACAGATTAGCAAACTGAGGCTGAGAAAGGTTGTGGTATAAATAATCTAGAATTTAGAAATCCTCCTTCTGGTCATCTATTTTTCATTTTATTTTGTTCTTTCTTAACCTTTTATTTTCTCTTACCATGACCTTCTTTGGACAGTCTTGATTGATCAACTATACTGTCCTCCATCTTTGATCTCCCTTAACCTATCCTTGCCTATACCCAATCTTCGATGCTGGGAAATATTGCTGATTTGTTGGGGGAGTTAATGGAGTCATTTCAATTGGATCTACTCCAAATTCTTATGATCTAGTCTTACCTGGACTCTCTGTGTTACAAGGGAGTCCTATTTTTCTCTATCACATTTTTTCTCAGTAACATTCCAAGCTTTCATCTGTCTTCTTGGACACGCTATGTCTCTTTTATTCCAACTTTCTCAGCAGATGTCTTTTTCTCCTTCACAAGACAAAACTGGGTTCATCCACTATGTGCTCTACCATCTTATTGTTCTATACTTCAGAATCTCTCAATAAATTTAACTATGACTTCTTAGTTTGCCCAAGTTTCTGAAAAGATGACCATTCTTGTCAAAGTCCATCCTACTTTCTACCATTGCTCCCATGTCATTTCATCTCCTCCAAAAACTTTGGTTTCTCCTTTGCTGCCCACAGAGGTTTTTGCTCATCCTTAAACTTCACCTTGTTCTGTTAGCCCGCCCCCAATCATCCACTTTCCTCTCAACTGCTTATAATCAGACTTCCAACTGTACTAGCCTTTTGCAGTTCCTCTAAGTGTTTTTAATGCTCTCTTTAATGCTAAATAAAGTGATTTTATTCTCAGCTATAAAAACCCATTGATCTTTCTACAATTTTTGATTTTTTACCCACCTCTTCTTTCTGACTACACTTTTCTCTTGATTTTCATGATATAAGCTGTCATGGTTTTCCTCCACCTATATGATGATGGTTCCTTTTCACTCTTCTTTTTTGATTCATCCTCTATCTTCCACTTCTTTAGTATGAGTGTCCCTCAAGGATCCATCCTTTATCTATACTCCCTAAGCTATTTTATGAGCTTTTATAGATTCAATTATCTCTACACAGAAGACTTCAAACATATACATGGTTTCTCTAAAATATCAATTATGCATTATCGATTAAATAGTAGACATCTGTCTGTGAATGTCCCAGCAGAGTCTCAGAATGGAATTTATTTTTCCCCTGCTTTGCTATTCTCCTTATATACAAATTTGGAACCATGAAATTATCCTTGACTATTCCTTCTCCATCACCTCCTTCATACCTAGTTTGCCATGTCTTATTCATTTTATATATGTCCCACAATAGTTCTCTATTCCATTCTTATGGCTACCACTAGATTAGGCCCTAATTACTTCTCTTCTGAACTATAATAACAGCCTCTATTGTTTTTGCTTATTTTCTCTTTCCAATCCATCTTCTATGTAATTGTAAAAATAATCTTACTAAGATACAAGAATGACCACATCCTTCTTCTTCCCCCAAACCCTCAGTGACTATTGCTTCTAGGACAAAATATTGAGGTTTATTCTGGTTTCTGAGAGGAGTTGAGTTCTCCCAAGAACTGAGGACACTTTTTTAGCCACATGCCATGACTGAATTGATCTACCCTTTTCTTGCTATCAGAAATAGGTACTGAGAGCACTGAAGACCTAATTCAATAGCACTGATTCTAATTTCCAGTTCTGTTGCTAAATAGCCATGTGACCTAGATTAATCACTTTTTCCCTGTGATTTCGTTTTTCTTTTCTTTATAAAATGTAGGATGGGTGGGGTTGGCAGGAGAACAATTCATACAGTAACAAAAATTTTGATCAGTGAAATGACCAATTACTATTCCAGTATACTGATGATGAAGTATTTCTATCCACTTCATGACAGTGGTGATGAATTCAGGATTCAGAATGATATACATTTTTAGATATGAGCAACTTGGGAATTTATTTCACTTAATTATGTGTATTAATTACAAAGACTTCCCCCACCTCATCCCTTAATTTTTGGGAATAAGATGAAAAGAAGAGGGATTGCTACTAAACAGAAAAAAGAGAAGAGGACAGAATGAATTCCAGATAAATTGAACAAATTTGAAGATTGAATGTTGAAATTTTTATTTATTAATTTTTTATTATAAAAATCTTCTCCAAATATGGCAGAGGCTATTTCATTTGGTACTATGTAAGTTCAAAAGCTTTAAAAAATTAAAAAATAAATAAAATTAGAACCCTTGCCTATAACAATTATGTAGCTCTGATTACATTCATTTCAGATAATGAAAGAATTTCTAAAGAATTTTATTCCTATCCTGAAAATTTTTTTCCCCAAAAAGAACTATCCAATTGTTTTACAAGACCAGATCTTGGACAAATGAAGTCAACAACTTCAAATTTTTAACCAGTGTGATCTTTGGGCAATTCAAGGCAAATCATATGTTTATAAAAAATGAGCAATATTTGATAGATAAATGTCATAAGAAAAAGTTTTTTTTTTATAAATCAAGGTCCTGTAATTGTTGTTAACCACATTAAGATACTAATCTATAAATGGAAACATGATCAGGACTTAATGACTCTATATAGACTCTAGAATATGGAACTGTACATCTTTGAGCAAAAACAAATGGTGTAAAGTATGCAACAGAGAACAAAAGAATAACCTACAAAGAAGCCAAGAAAATATGCATACTCATGAATAATAATCTCTTCTATCATATATGCTTTCTTGAAATGGAAATTTATTATTATATATTTTGAATCTTCCTTGATGTTCTACTGGATACATGACAATGTTTTGTTTTGTTTTTTAATTTTCCTTTCTTTTTCTCCTCTGTTTTTTCTTATTTTGTATTTAGTTCAATAAAAATATTTTTTAAATGAATGGTATAAAATAATGGTATTTATCTTGCAAAATATTAAGGGATTATATCTTCATATTTGTTGAGATAATAAACCTGTAAGTGACTAGCCATACATAATGTTTGCATAGTCTGAGAGTTTTTAAGGTAAAATCTTGGTCAGTTTATATCCATGAATTAGCAAAAAATTTTCTCTACATGAATTTTGAGACTGGGTTGATAAAATCTATTATGGCTTACATCAAACCACATCAAATATTTTGATTTAACAGCAGATATTTTGCTGTTACAATAGTTTGTCCTTTGGTTTTCTACCCTTTGAGAAAACATGCCAACACTTAATCCTCTCAGGAAAGGAAATCAGAAAGTGATGCTTTAAAAATGTGGAATGTTTTTCAATTGCTTCTGCTTTACTTTTGCTATTGAACTATTTGAAAATTGAAATTGTATATTGAATTGAATAATTGAAAATGTATAACCCTGTTCATACCCAATTTTCACTACTGTTTTTGGTAGTCAAAACATCCTTTCATAATGCCTTTATTGTATATCACTTACAAATCTATAAAGTAATTCTTTTAATATATATATATATACATATATATATGTATATAATGTTTTTGAGCCATTACTGAAGTTTCTAATGTAAAAGAATGATTGATTAATTAATGATTAATAGCTGAAATGTAGCTATTAACAGGGCTATTAATTTAAGATGAAAATTATCATTTAATTTGAAAAAATTTACTTTAAATCATCTGATGATTCTTCTGGTAAGATCTTTGGAGAATGAAAAATTATATGAGGCTTTTAGAGAGATACTTTGGGAGGACAAATGTTATAAATAAAATCTTCTGTAGTTTATATTAATTTACTGAGAAGCTAAACACTTATGAAAGGGAACAAAATCTTAGTGTCATCTGCAATTTAGAATCATAGATCTGGCAAGAATCTTAAATGCAATCTAGTCCAACAATTTCATTTTACAGATGAAGAAATAGGGTCATAGAGGTGAAATGACTTGAATAAAGTTTTTTTTAAAAAGACAATTAGCAATATAATTCAGATTCAACTTTAGGACTCAGAAATATTAGCTGCTGCACTATCACAAATATAATTTTGATAGTGAAAATGAGTCTGAAAAGTTAGACTCCATTTGAATTGATGCAAACTATACTGGAGAGCAATTTGGAACTATACCCAAAGGGCTATCAAACTGTGCATACCCTTTGATCCAGCAGTGTCTCTAGTGGGTCTATAACCTAAAGAAATCTTGAAGGAAAGGGATTCACATATGCAAGAATATTTGTGGTAGCTAGGAACTGGTAACTGAGTGGATGCGCATCATTTGGCGAATGGCTGAATGAGTTGTGGTATATGAAGGTAATGGAATATTATTATTCTACAAAAAAAGATAAACAAGTTGATTATAGAAAGGCCTGCAAAGATTTAGATGCACTGATGCTAAGTGAAGTGAGTAGAACCAGGAGAACATTGTACACAGCAACAAGATTATGGGACGATCAATTCTGATCAATTTCAACAATGAGATGATTCAGATCAATTCCAATGGTCTTGTGATGGAGAGTCATCTGCACTCAGAGAAAGGACTGTTGATTATTTTTGTGCAGCATGATAAATGTGGAAATATGCATAAAAGAATTCTACATGTTTGACATTTAAAAAAGGAAAATTAGACTCCAATATTACCAGATTTCCTATGGGAGATACATTTTCATCAATTGGTCAAAATTTCCAAGGCATATAGTAGTTTCAATGATATGTTTCTTCGGCATTCTTTTCAACTTCACAGCTTGCCCTTAGAATCTATATGAAACCCCTTAAATAAGAGGTTTTCACTACTAAACCTGATATTATAAATTAACAAGGTTCTTGGATTATAATATGAAATAATACAACAGAAACGAGGTGATGAATGGGGGCATTTGAAATACCAGGTTGTTCACGATTCTACAGGAGATTCCCTTATCTTGTGTGTCAGCGTCAAAGACAATAAGCTTACCATCTCTATTTCAGGTAAGTTCAGACAATTAAGTGCCTACTGTGTGTATAGTTTTGAGAGAAGGTAATATAAGGGTGTCCATCTTGGGAGTTTAGAGTTCATCTGGGGAAGATTCTCACACTTAAAACTGCTAGGGGAGAAAATGTAAGGAAATGCTAATGGGATATGAAGTATAATAAAAAAACAGAGATGGAAGATATTACTGAAAACTAGAAGTATCAGGAGACTTTGGGAAGAAATGAATTCTGAGTAGACTCTTGAGTGATGGTAAAGGAAAAGCAGAGTGTTACACACAACTATTGTGTAACTATTAACTCTGGCAAAATCCATACATTTGAATAGAAAATGTGAAAGGCCTGAATTGGAAGATGGAACTGAAATTAGACTTTTAGTTTTCCACTGATGATGAAGTCTTTTTCTTGCTAATTTCCGTTTTCTCCCCCTCCAATGCATCTTCTATGGAGTTCTGTAAGACTCATCTTCCCAAATAGTTCCTATAATCATATCATTCCTTTGTCAAAAATCCACAATAACTCTCCTCTCCTCTTTCCCCCCTCACTCACTACTAATTATATCAAACTAATTCTTCTGTGTGATTTTAAATTGTTTCTATAGGAGGGAGGGATAAAGGAATTTGGAAGTCAAAACTTTAAAAATGTCTAACAACTGGAAAAGAATTTATAATTTAGTTCAACTAGAGTTATTCATCTTTATGTCCCACTATTATCTGACTCCTCAGTGTAAGGTGCTTTGCATACAACATAGTCATCTTGACTATATTCAGGTAATCACTCACTTTTCTCTAAACAAAGTATTGTCCCCTTCTTCTCTTCCTTTATCCAAATCTTACCCATCAAATTCTTCCTCTTCCATGAACCCCACCTCAACTACTCCCCAAATTTCTCTTTTTTGAAATTTTGTTTTAAACTTTTTAAAAATAGCACAATTCAATTCATATCTTATTCTCTAAGTGGTCTTCAGCTTCAAAACTTCTCTCAAATGATCTATAAGTTCCTTAAAGATAAAAATTGTTTTCTTTTATATATTCAAGAGTATGCAGCACATAATGATGGGGCACATAGTAGTTTCTCAATAAATTCAAGTAAACAAACGATTGTTATGCAACTATGTCCAAAAACACCACATATAATACAGGCATTACAAAGAAATATATATATGAAATAGTCTGCCATTCAGGAGGTTACATTGTACTAAAGGTAGGAGAAAAACAACATTAAATTTAGCTAAATTAATCTGAGGTAATGCTTATTTGATTTCTGGCTTTACCTTTTGAATAATTTTAATTTCAATAATTGGCACTTGAATGATTAATATTTTACCTTGAGAAATCTAGGCTGATTTAATAGTTTTTCTTTCTCATCTCTATCCCTACTAAAAGTAAATTACCTCAGAATCTTGAAGGGTTAGAAAATGGAGACAGTCCAAAGCTAGCATTTTGTTGATCAGATTGGCATCAAATACAATAAAAAAAGACAATCTGGCACTTATGGGGAATATAACTTAATGTACTAATGAAACATTTATATGGTACCAAATCATCTTACCTCCATCTTCCTCCTCCTAGTGTTTATTTTTACCCTTCCTCTTCTTTAAACTTTCATTACAGAATTCATTTGCTCCAACGGCCTTGGTTTTTCTTTTTTCTTATTTTTCTTGAAGACAGTAAGATCCCTTCAAAAGTTTTTTCATCCTCAAGAGTTATACTCTGCTTATGGGATATACTATTCTTGATTGTAAATCTAAGTCCTTTGCATTTTGTAATATTTTATTTCAAGATTTTCTCTTGTTCATAGTAGAAGCTGTCTTCCTCTGTGTGATCCTGACTATGTAGTTCCTTGATACTAGAATACTTTTTTTTCCATTCATTTGCAGCACTTTTTTTTCTTGATGTTGGAACTCTAGATTTTGCTTGTGAAATTCCTCACTTTTATTTTTGGAATTTCTTTTAGGAGTTGATTAGTAGGTTATTTCTACCTTTATTTTGTACTCTAGTTCTAAGATTTGGGAAATTTTAATTTATGTTTTTTTAAAATATGCTATCTTGTTTTTAAAAATATGATTTTTAGGAAGCCAGTGATTTATACATTATTTCTCCTTGATTTGTTTTCCAGGTCAGTTGTTTTTGCTGTTCAAATAATTTGCAATTTTTAATTTTCAATATTTTAACTTTATGTCAATATTCTCTATTATCTCATGGAGTCATTGATTTTTGTTTGGTCTAATCTAGTTTTCAGGGATCCCATTTCTTGAATAAAGATTATTTCTTTCTCTTTAAAGCTACATATTCTAATTCTTTCTTCCAGTATTTTGATTTCATTTTTTAAAAATCTCTTGCTTCATTCTTCATGATATTCATATGTCCGTCTAGATCAATAGATACTGTGCCAGATAGACTGCTGGACATGAAATCATAAAGACCTGAGTTCAAATCTTGCTTCAGACACTTGTGTGATTCTGAGCAAGTTACTTAATCTCCTTCAGTCTTAAATTTCTCCTCTGTAACTTGGAGACAATGATAGCATCCATATTATAGTGCTGCTGTGAGAATCAAAGGAGATATTGTCTGTAAATTTTTTTTTTCAAAACTTAAAGCCTTATGTAAATGTTGGCCATTCCTACAAATTCTATTGTTGTTTTTAGGTACTATATAACTTATGGAAATCTACTTTTGCATTTGAGTCTCTGCTCCTAAGATTTGCATGTTCCTTGCTTGTGACCTCTAAATTTGCTAATTTTTGATATCCTTGATCTCAAAAATTTACTAGTTTTGAGACTATTTGGTGTTTTTGATTTGCTCATCTCTCCAACTTTGGATACTGCACTGGGGCTCTGTGCTATAGCCAAGTGCTCCTTCTCCTTTACCTGCATGTTAGTATTTAGAAGACTGGGTCTTCAGGAGTCTCTATATAGTGTGTGTATGTGTGTGTATATATGTATATATATATATAAAATTTGTTTTTGCTCATTACATTTAAAACAGTTTTTACATTTGTTTTGAAAACTTTAAATTCTAGATTCTCTCCCTTATCTCCAACCCTTATTTCCCCATTAAAAAACATGAAGTTTTGCAAAACATTTCCATAAAAGTCATGTTGTGAAAGAAAACATATCTCCTACCCAAAAAAACTCAAAAAAATTAGAAAGAAAGAGAGAAAGAGAGAGGAGGGGGAAGAGGGAGAGAGGGAGAGGGAAAGAGGGAGAGGGAGAAGGAGAGAGGAGAGGAAAAGGGAAAGGGAGAGAGGGAAAAGGAGAAGTAGGAGGAGGAGGGAGATGGGGAGGAAGAAGGAGGAGAGAAAGGGGAGGGGAGAGGGGAAAGGGGAGGGAAAGAGGGAGGGAGGGAGAGAAGGGGAGAGAATGAGGATGCTTCAATCTGTATTTGGACACAATCAGCTTCTTCTCTTGATATGGACAAGATTTTTCATCCTAAATTTTTCATTGCTATTATACAACATTGCTATTATACAACATTGCTATGTGCTTTGCACATAGTACATTTCACTGTGCTTAAACTCATGAGGACTTTCCAGGTTTTTCTGAGAGCGTTCTGCTCATCATTCAGGACAGAGTATTAAGGATCCAAGGGACCCTAGGACCTGCGATGTCCTGTCCTGAGTACCACCCCATTGCACTAAACATTGCCTTCTATGATGAATCTATTCCGCTGTTGCTACTAGACTGAGGCTTCCAAGGTTCCCACCCTGGAACTTTCAGAACACTTGATGCTTTCTTAGGAGTTGCCCTTCACTTTCTGCCTCTGGACATGTACTTTTGTAGCATAAACGTGTCTCTGGATTTCTGGTTGAACTAGGAGGCTACTCTGAAGTGAAGCTGGTTTTGCTGGTATGCCTTCCTTTTTATTGTCCTTGAACTCCTGGCTAGCATCTCATGCAGTTATGAAATAGAAGTCACTTATTATAATTTCCCATTGGATTTTGTGACCATTGTTTGATCTGGTGCAAACTTTAGGATTTTGCTAAAGTACCCCCAAATTTAGGCAACCATCTTGATTGGAAGTCAGATCCCAGGAAAAGAGTGTTCATGGGCAGAAAAAACTTAGAGAATGAATATATAAGATTTTAAAGGTTTTGCACAAACAAAATCTATATACCTAAAATTAGAAGGGAAAAGTTAATGAGGGGAAAAAAAATTTTGCAGCAAAATTGTCAGATGATGGATGATGATAGTATTTATATAGTGCTCACTTTGTGCCAGATACTAGTCTAAGTCTTTATAAATGTTATCTCAGTTGATCCTCACAACAATGCTGTAAGGTGGGTACTATTATTATGCCTATTTTACAGTTGAGGAAACTGAGGCAAAGGGTATGTGTTTTACCCAAGGTCACACAGTTTTTGAGTGTTTCAGCCTGAGTTTAAACTTAGATCTTCTTGATTCCAGACCCACTATTCTACTCACTGGACCATATATATAAGAATAGCAGGATAGAAATAGGCAGTTCTCAGAAGTATAAATCCAAATGATCAAGAGCAATAAGAAAATCATAATTAAAGAATTCAAATTGAAACAGTATTGAAACCTATCAGATTGGCAGAGAGGATAACAAAGGGAAGATGACAATTGTTGGAGAAACTAGTGAAAGACAAATATACTAATTTTAGTAGAATGATAAAATGTTCTAGCAATCCTGGAAAGTAATTTGGAAATAGAGTCCAAATACACTAAATTTTTTTTGACACAGTGATCCCATGACTATGTCTATACCCCCAAAAGATCAAAAACAAGGAGGAAAACATCCATATGGACAAAAATATTAAAGTAGTCTTTTTGTTGTAGTGAAGAGCTGGAAACCAATGGAGTAAATTTCAGAGAATTATGGATACTATGAACTGATACAGATTGAAGTGAAGAGAACCAGAACTATTTATATGAGGAGAGCAACAGTGTAAAGAAAAACAGCTTTTAAAGATTGGAATGATTATCAATGCAATAATCAACTAGAACTCCAAAGAAACAAGATGAAGCATGTTATTCACCTCCTACTAAGTGATATAGAAGGAGATATAAAGTTTCATACATGTCAAATGCATGGATTGGCTTTCCTTGATTAACCTTAGTGGATAGAGTACTAGAATTGACCTGGAGTTAGGAAAATCTGATTTTGCATCCTGCTTTTGACACTTGGGAGCTTTGGCCCTAAGCAAGACTCTTAGTCTCTGCCTGACTCAATTTTCTCATTTGTAACATAGGCACAATAATAGCACCTACTTCCCAGGGTTGTGATGTGAGGATTAAATGAGAGAATATTTGAAAGGGTTTTATAAACCTTAAAATGTTAAGGAATATTATTGTAGTATGTTTTCCCCGTTTATTGAGGAAGGAATTTGGTAATGAAGAAGAACCTAGCAATAGTAATGACCCTCCCACATGAGAAAAGAAATGAGAATAACTGAAGCATCTTTAAAAATGCACAGAAGGGAACATGAAGAAATTCAGAGAAAAACACAGATGAGGAGGTCAGCTTTGAAAGTAACATTTTGAATTTATTATATATTCAGCACACATAGACTCTGTGTTTACTTTCCCAATCCACTCTCACACTACTAGGCCTGTTCTCTTAGAGTAAGGCTTCTGTTCTGTCTCCCTTATGCTCCTTTTAATTATTAATGAGCCGGAACTTAGAGTGCATAGAAAAAGCAACAAAAGAGGAACTCAATGCCCCACCCCTCCCTGGCTGCTTTTCTGTGAGGATGAACTCTTTGGGATTTGAGGCTGGAGAGAATAACACCCCAAGAAATCTGGTGGGCATTCCTCTAATGGTATTACTTTCACACCAGATCCAGTGTATTCCTCCCTATTACTATTTGACATTTTCCCAATATCATTTAGCCCTCCTGAGTGCTCAATATAATCTTTTTTTTTTAAATAGCTTTTTATTTTCAAAACATATGCAAGGATAATTTTTCACTATTGATTCTTGCAAAACCTTGTGTTTCAATTTTTCCCGTTCCCCCTACCCCTCTCCTAGATGGCAAGTAATCTAATATATGTTAAACATGGTAAAAATACATGTAAATCCAATATAGGCATATGTGTTTATACAATTATCTTGCTGCGCAAGAAGAATCAGATCAAAAAAAGGAAATAAAATGAGAAAGCAAACAAGCTTTTAAATAAATAATTTATTTAAATATAAAATATTTATAAAATTTAAGCAAACAACAAAACAGTTAAAATGATATGTTAACCACACTCAGTTCCCACAATCCTCTCTGGGTGTAGATGGCTCTCATCATCACAAGATCATTGGAACTGGTCTAAATCGCCTTATTGCTGGAAAGAGCTAAGTCCATTAGAATTGATTATTGTATAATCTTATTGTTGCCGTGCACAATGATCTCCTGGTTTTGCTCATTTCACTTACCATCAGTTCATGTAAGTCTCTCCAGACCTTTCTGAAATCATCCTGCTGGTCATTTCTTACAGAACAATAATATTCCCTAACATTCATACACCATATCACATTCAGCCATTCTGATGGGCATCCACTCAGTTTCCAGTTTCTTGCCACTACAAAAAGGGCTGCCACAAACATTTTTGCACATAGGATCCTTTCCCCTCTTTTTTATCATCTCTAGTTCAATATAATCTTGACCAGTATATTCAATTTCATTAATAACAAATTAACATAAATTAGTTTTTACAAAAGGATATCTAATGATAATTTAATTTAGTATGGCAAAAACTGAAATGCAAAAATGTCCTCCTGAAGTAGGATACAATTGTTCCTTTTCATTTTAATCTTTGGGGAGTATGGACTCAAATGGAAATGGTTGTTACAAAACATTGCTCCTACCTAGTTTACTTGCGGGTACAACATAACTAGTGATAAGTGGTGAAGGCAGCAGGATGATATAGAGGATAAAGCACCAGGCCTGGAGTTAGGAAGATCTGAGCTCAAATCCAATTTCAGGCTCTAGCTCTGTGTCCCTGGGCAAGTCACAACCCTTATTTGCCATAGGAAATGGCTAAGTACTCCAGCATTTTTTGCTGAGAAAACTCCATGAACAAGTTCATGGAGTCACAAAGAATCAGAAAAGACAAAAGAACATTTCTAATTGTTTCCTCCTTTCCCTTTTCATTCACATTTCCTGTTAATAAAGCACTGAAGTGATCATACAAGAGAATCTAGATATTGGTGCTGATGGAAGAGTTCTTGGGAAATAAATTACCACAAGACATGGGAGGCTGGAGGAAAAATGTAAATTTCACATTTTATTATTTTATCTTTATCTTATCTTGTGTATCAGGACTCAAGGCAGCAAGGAATTAAAACATGCTTCTGTGCTGAAAGAGCAAAAGCTGTAATTATCACTATGTAAAGAATAGCCCAGATGTTTACAGGCTTGAATATGTTCTAAGAGTCAATGGAAGTGCTTTAAAAGAAATAGTTAGACATCCTGGGGCATATGTTGGCTGAGAAAGATATTGAATCCTGACTTCATTCATATATCTTTGCTAGAGTGAATATACACTACATGTAAATGTTTGATACATATAGAATAAAGTGTCTTGGATAGTCTAAATCTAGGATGCTGTGATCAAATATTTTTATTAGGAAGATTAATTTGGCAATATTAAGTAGGATGAATTGAAAACTTCTAAACCATTGCTTTATCATTCCCACTACTTCACTACTATTAAAGCTATTGAAGCTAATTTAAAAATTTTTAAAATGTTTTATTTACCCTAATTACATGTAAAACAATTTTTTATATTTGTTTTAAAAACTTTGAGTTCCAGATTCTTTTCCTCCCACCCCTGCATTGAAAAGGCACATGTGAAGTGTGCAA
Organism: Antechinus flavipes; assembly: GCF_016432865.1. NCBI lineage: Eukaryota > Metazoa > Chordata > Mammalia > Dasyuromorphia > Dasyuridae > Antechinus > Antechinus flavipes. Next base: position 603,473,912 of record NC_067399.1, read on the forward strand.
AATATTTCTTTTAAAGTCATGTTGTGACAGAAAACAGATCCCCCCCCCCAAAAAAAAAAAAAACCTCAAGAAAAATAAAGATTTGTAAAAAGTATGCTTCAATCTGTATCCAGATACAATCATTTCTTTTTCTGGGTATGAATAGCATTTTTCATCATAAGTCCTTCAGAGTAGGCACCTTCAGAAAGGTGATCAGTGGATTCTTTCAATTTATAATTTACTCTGGTTCTAGAATATCAGGACAATTTTTCTTGATAATTTCTTGAAAGATGATGTCCAGGCTCCTTTTTTTAATCATGGCTTTCAGGTAGACCATTGTATAGCTAATAATAGAAAAGTCATTCACAGCTCCCACAACATTGCTATTACTTGTACACAGTTGTTTTCCCTTTGCATAAGCTCAAGGAGCACTTTCCAGGTTTTTCATATCCTGCTTATTTCTTATAGAGCAATAATATTCCATCATAATCATATACCACAATCTATTCAGCCATTTCTTCAATTGATGGGCTTCCCTTCAATTTCCAATCATTTGCTTTGAGAAAAGAGCTGCTATAAATATTTTTGTATATATCGTCCTTTTCCTTTTTAAAAAAAATCCCTTTTGGAATACATTCCTAGTAGTGGTATTGCTGGGTCAAAGTGTATGCATGATTTTATAGTCCTTGGGGCATAGACCATATCATTTGATCATTTATTAATTAGGGAATGGCATATATATGTATATATATTTGACTCAGTTCCCTATATATTTGAGAAATGAGGTCTTTATCAGAGAAATATTGTTCAAAATTCTTTTCACAATTACTATTGCTAACTGTATATCCTTCCTGTTTATTCTATTATGTCTATTTTCACCTTGTTCCTCCTCAAAAGTGTTTTGCTTTTGACTAACCCTCTCCAAATATGTCTTCTCTTTTATCATTGTGCCTCCTTTCTCATATTCCCTTCCTCTCCTACTTTCTTGCTGGGTAAGATAGATTTCTATACCTATATTGAGTATGTATGTTATGTTCTCTTTGAGCCAATTCTGACAAGAGTAAGGTTTACTCATTCTTCCTTTCTTCCCTCTCTTATCTCCACTATACAAGTTTTTTCTTGTCTCTTTTTTGACAAATAGTTCTCCTAATACATTCTGATATCACCCCTTTTATTTTGTTTACATATCATCTCTTCATATTCAACTCACAACTACACTCTCTGTCTATATGCAATATTTTCTCTTTGACCTAGGAGTTCCAGAATTTGGCTATGATATGCCTGTGAGTTTTCATTTGGGGATTTCTTTCAGGAGATGATCAGTGGATTCTTTCAATTTCTAATTTACTCTCTGGTTCTAGAATATCAGAACAGTTTTTCTTGATAATTTCTTGAAAGATGCTATCTAGGCTCTTTTTTTAAAATCATGGCTTTCAGATAGACCAATAATTTTAAAATTATCTCTCCTGGATCTATTTTCCAAGTCAATTGTTTTTCCAATGAGATATTTCATATTACCTATTTATTTTATTCTCTTGATTTTGTTTTATTATTTCTTGATTTCTCATAAAGTCATTAACTTACATTTGCTCAATTCTAATTTTTAAGGAATTATTTTCTTCAAAGAATTTTTGTACCTCTTTTCCCATTTGGCCAATTTTGCTTTTTAAGGCATTCTTCCACTCATAAGTTTTTGAAACTTTGTTAAACTAGGGCTCCAATTCCAATGGACAGTGCAGTATCACAAGCAACAGGGGTTTTGTGCAGCTGTTTTCAGAGATCACTTCTAGGGACCTGTAGTGTGATCAGAATTGCAATCTGGATCTGAGGAACAAAGTAACAGAGTCCTGGATCAGTGCTAACAAAGGTATCTTTGCTACAATCTCCATTTGACCAGCTGTTGAGCCTCTTTACTATGGGCTGAGACTCTGGAAGCTGCCACTATTGATTCAGTGGTTCCTAGAGCCTGCTCCTGGTTTGCTCCATCTCCCCTCATACCCAAATGGAACAACCCTTTTCTGACTACCTTTCTAGGTGTCTTTGGTGGAGAGATCTGGAAACCATAGCCACTGCCATGATTCAGAGGTCCCTCTTCTGGTTTGCTGGGCTGGGGCTTTAGTGGCAAGACCTATACTGGGATTGTAGTCCAGACCCACCCTGTTGCAACAGACCTTTCCTACTGACCTTCTAACTTGTCTTCAACTGGAAAATTGTTTCACTCTGTCTTTCTGTGGTTCTGATGTTCTAAAATTAGTTTAAAGTCATTATTTAAAGGAATGGTTTTGGGGGGAGAGCTTGGGTGAGTCCCTGCTTTTGCTTCACCATCTTGGCTCTACTTCCTCAAAGCTAATTTTTAAAACCACAGGAGGATCTTTCTGATTGCCATTAGTAACAATAAAAATACTATTTGACATTTAGATGATGTTTCAAGGTTTACAAACCTCGACTCTTGAAAATCCAATATATTCATATTAATATAAAATACATTTATTTACTAAAACTATCTAGTTAATTATACTCATAAGGATCTTGTGAGAATTAAGTGATATAATACATGTACGGATTTTCAAGAGTCTGACAGTTTACTGATGGAAGCCAAGATAGCTCTAAATCAATTTTTCTAAAAATCGATTCTACTTAAGGCCATTTGCTTGAAAACAATTAGTCTAAAACACCAAATGTTGATGCTAGGAATGTCAGACTAAGGACTTTGAACTTTATCAGGTCAGGCAATGGGCAGCAATTAAGGGATATTGGATTTTGAATAAGAGGCTTGGCTTAGCATTTCAGCTTGCTCAATTAATCACTGCTCATGTGACTGTAGTTAAGTCATTTGCCTTTTCTGAAAGGGACCCAGTTTCCTCAATTATAGAACAAGAGGGTTGAACTAGCTGGTTCCCATGCCCCTTCCATCTATAATTCTGTGATGAGACCTATGTTTTAGGAAGATTAAGCTGTCAGTGTTACATAAGATAGATGGGACAGAGAAAAAGCAGGAAAAAAACAACTGGATTATTGTGGTAGGTTAGCTGAGACGTGATAAAACCATGGCCAAGAGGGGCTTTGGTGAAGATGAAATGCTATATGTACGATGCTGTAGAGATGGGAAGCAGATGACACAATATAATGAGTTCTGGATCTAGAGTGGGAACATTAGTACTGAGTTTAGGCTCTGCCATTAACTATGTGATGTTGATAAATCTACCACTCCAAGTTACAGTTTCATCATTTTAAAAAATGGAAATAATAAGAATGTATTACCCATTTCATAGTTTATTTTTTTGGGGAAAGGAAAAGATTTTTTAAACCTTACAATGCTTTATAAATGTTGTTTGTTATTATTATAATGGACAAAATTTAACATCTATTTGGAGTTATTCTGCTAGGTGGCACAGTGGCTAGAGCAATGAAACTAGGGTCAGGAATAGCTCAATTGAAGCTTGACCTTAGATACCTTAGATACCTAGTATGACCCTGGGCAAGTCATTTAACCTTGCCGTAAATAACAATACCAACCTTCCAGGGTTGTTGTGAGGAGCAAATGAGATAGTTATAAAGCCTTTGGAATAGTACCTGGAACATAGTAAGCATTATATTCATCCTATTCCCACCTCCAACTCCAACTGAATTCAACAGTCTCATGTCTGATCAGTTAACAAAAAAATTATTAAGCAACTCCTGTATGCTTGACAGTGTGTATCTTTTTAATGGACATTAAATCAAATAATTATATTATTTGGCTTTTATATCTCCCCAATACTTACCCTTTCTCCCCCTCCCTATGTACATATAAACACTTTCTCTATTTCTGGTGTTACCCTCTCCTATTCATATTTTCACTATTAAAAATCACAGAATCAGAATACACATTTATGCTACTGTTCTTACCATATTTGACCATGAAAGATTATCAAGGTCATGGTATCACAGATTTGAGAGTGGAAGAGATCATAAAATCATTTTTGAATTTTCAACTTTGAATTATCACAGAATCACAAAAGCTCAAAATTGGAGGGGAATACTAGCCCAGTTCACAGTGAACAGTAATCTTTTCCACAATAGTCATCATTTGGTTTCTTCTAAAAATCTGAAATAAGCAAAGAGGCATTTCAAAGATCATGACCAGCAAGAGTGTTGGACCATATCAAATAATGAAGTTGAAGAAGGATTCATGTAAAATCATATTTAGGAACCAAAAAAAAATTAATTTCACAAGTGTGAAATGGGGAAGTCACACCTACACAGCAATTTTTCTGAAAAAGATCAGGGGAGTTTAGTGAACCAAAATATCAACATGAGTCAACAGTGTGGTATGGCCCCTTAAAAAAAGGTGATGTGTTTTTAAGTTACATTTAAAAAAGGGGGAGGGGGGGAGAGGGGAACAATTAGGTGGCAAAGCAGTTAGAATGTTAAGCCTGGAAGGAAGACAGCTTCTTGAGTTCAAATCTGGCCTCAGATATTTATTAGCTATGTGATCCTAGGCAAGTCACTTAAACCTGTTTGCCTCAGTTTCCTCATCTGTAAAAGTGAACTGGAAAATGAAATGGTAAGCTACTCCAGTGTCTTTGCCAAGATCCAAATGGGATCATGAAGAGCCAGACAGAATTGAAGTAAATAAAACAATAAAAGAAAAAGGCATAGTATTCAAGTTAGGGATGTGATCTGCCTTGTACTCTGCTCTGATCATACCACATTTTAGATTATGATCAGTTTTGGGCAGCACATTTTGAAGAGGCTATTAGTAATCAGAAAGGCATCCAGAGGCAATGATCTTGATGTTGACAAGTCTCAAGCTTATGTCCATGAGGACTGATTGAAGAAAATGAGGACCTTGGAAAAGAAGAAATCTGGGATTGGCGCAGGAAGTTCAGAGATAGCCCAAAGTAGATTGACCTATTTTGGAAAGTAGAATTTTTTCCCACTGGATATCTTTGAACAGAGGCTCAAATGACCATTTGTGAATTTTATTGAGATCCTCATTCAAGTACATAATAGGTTGAGAGGCAGCCACTGTCTCTTCCAGCTCTTAAATTCTGGAGTTCTGTAAAAATTTCCCTCTTGAGACAGCTCATTTCACTTTTTGTTCAGTTATAATTGTTTAGTTCCTTCTCACATGAAACCTAAGTGTGCCTTTCATGCATTCTATTTTCCATCCAATTAGAATTACTGACTATTCTTTAAGCCCTGTATTCCATCTCCCTTTTGGGGTCTTTTGAATTGGTTATATGTATAGCCTGTCTGGAATTCCCTCTCTCTCTACCAAGTACCTCTAAGAATCCTTAGTTTCTTTCAGGATTCAGCTAAAGTACCTCTGACAACAAATCTTTCCTGATAGCTAGCCCAAATTGTGAATGCCTTCTCCTCATCTTGTACTCAATTATCAATAGAATATAAACTTTGTGACAGCAGAGTTTTTTTATTTTTATTTTCATCTTCACAGTAGCTAATAGAATGAATTGAATACAGTAGGTGCTTAAAAATACTTGTAATATTGAATTAAATTCTGTAGCTCTCTAATGACAATCACAGAATTTCAGAGATGGAGGAAAATTTAATGGGCATCTGATCCAACCCATAACTGAAAAGGGATTTCCTTTACAACATGGCTAATAAGTGCTAATTGCTGGAAGGTTGACTATGAAGAGAAAACCCACTTTCTTGAGGCAGTATATTCTATTTTTGGAGAATTAATTGTTAGCAAATCGCATCATATGCTAAACTTAAATTTGCCTCTTTGCAAATTCTATTCATTGTTCTTAGTGTATAGGACATAATAGTTCACAAAATACTTTGTATTCATTCCTCAATTGAACGACAAAAGAAGTCCAGTGAATTGAAATACGCAAATTTGTACCAAAGTGTAATTTGAAGTACAGGGAACTGTGATTTGTCTAAGATCAAAGTAAGCTATAATTAAGATCTGAACTCAGATCTTTTGGCTTTGAATCAGGTAATGTTTCCATTAAATTATATGTGCTAAATTCTGACCTATGGCAAAGCAGGATAGTTCTAATTCCTTTCCCAATTAGCAATTGTCTTTGAGGATTTGAAATACCCTTATATCCCTGTCTAAGGATTTTTTTTTTTTTTTCCTCCAGGACTAAACATTCTTTCAATCTCTAGGTTTCTCTTGTGTTCCAATTTTTCAATGTCATTTTTACAATGTGATAGCCCAACTAAATGCCATATTACGGATGGGGGGTGAGTAGGCCAAAGAACAAGAGGTCTAATCAGCTTTCTTATCCTGGAACTTCTGAATTTCTTTTCTTTTCTTTTCTTTTTTTTTTTTTTTAACATTTCTTAAAGATTTATAAAGTGTTTTCCTTTTAACTTCTTTTTTTTTAAAATAATTATAACTTTTTATTGACAGAGCCCATGCCTGTGTAATTTTTTTACAACATTATTCCTTGCACTCACTTCTGTTTTGACTTTTCCTCTCCCTCCCTCCACCCTCTCGCCAAGATGGCAAGCAGCCCTATACATGTTAAATGTGTCACAATATATCCTAGATACAATATATGTGTGCAGAACTGCATACATATATTGTTCTCTTGTTGCACAGGAAGAATTGGATTCAGAAGGTAAAAATAACCCCGGGAAGAAAAACCAAAAAGCAAATAGTTTACATTCATTTCCCAGTGTTCTTTCTTTGGGTGTAGCTGCTTCTGAACATCGTTGATCAAGTGAAACTGAGTTAGATCTTCTCTTTGTCAAAGAAATCCACTTCCATCAGAATACATCCTCATATAGTATCGTTGTTGAGGTATATAATGATCTCCTTTTTCTGCTCATTTCACTTAGCATCAGTTCGTGTAAGTCTCTCCAAGCCTCTCTATATTCATCCTGCTGGTCATTTCTTACAGAACAATAATATTCCATAACATTCATATACTACAATTTACCCAGCCATTCTCCAATTGATGGGCATCCATTTATTTTCCAGTTTCTGGCCACTACAAACAGGGCCGCCACAAACATTTTGGCATATACAGGTCCCTTTCCTTTCTTTAGTATCTCTTTGGGGCATAAGCCCAGAAGTAACACTACTGGATCAAAGGGTATGCACAGTTTGATAACTTTTGGGGCATAGTTCCAAATTGTTCTCCAGAATGGCTGGATGTGTTCACAGTTCCACCAACAATGTATCAGTGTCCCTGTTTTCCCACATCCCCTCCAACATTCCCCATTATCTTTCTCTGTCATTCTAGCCAGTCTGAGAAGTGTGTAGTAGTTTTAATGGCTATTCTTTCCAGGTCCTATTAAACCTAATTCTCATAAAAACAATGAGAAAGATTTTGTCAGATGCATAGCTAAAATCTAGGCATATTATTTCTGTGTGTTTCTTTGATCTACCAGTTAAAATAGGTCAAACATTTCAGAAAGAAAATGAAGTAGATTTTGCTTGACCTCATTTTAATAGTCATATGTCCTCTTAATGAATATTTCTTTTTCTAAATGCGCACAATTCATTTCTTTAATAATGTTCTTGTATACATCTTGTGAAAGGTAACAGTGTTTGTACTTTTCTTGACACAAATTCAGTTCACCAAGTATTTATTAATACATACTGTTCAATGACCCTGTAGTAGTGGGAGAGACAAAGAGTGGGAGAGATAATTTGCTCCCCTCATGGAGTTTACAGTTTCTTTGGTGGATAAAATACAAATGACTTTAATTTTTAATTAGTATTTTAAATACAAAATAAAATGCTATAAGGTCCCAGAGGGGGAAAATGTTGAGTGAAGACAGAGAGGATGACTCATAGAAGAATTAATGAAGGATAAAGAGGTAATTGAATTTTGATTTAACAAGATAAAAAGAAGATTCCATGCTCTGGAAACAGCATGAATAAAAACAGAGGTGAAAAAGTGTTTGTTGGGTTGGTTTTAGGCACAGAGAGAGAGTCTTTCTGTTTGGCCTAGAACATGTAGAGAGAAGTAATATGAGAGAACATAGAAAGGCGGATGACAGAAAATGGGCAAGCTTCAATTGGCTGAGCTTGATCAGTTGGCTTGTAGTATCATGCAAGTTTCTGTCTACTCCAGTGGACCAACTGTGAGCCAATCTATTTGATTAGTGACAGTGAAAAATATGAATCATTTTTGTAGCAGATGTCAGTGAAGGGGTTGTTTCTAAATGATAACCCGAAGCTCTTGTAAACTTGCTCTAGTAGTTTTATAATTAAAAGATAGCAGTCTCCCTTGTTCTGATAAAAAGAGTTACAGAATTGGGAGGTGGAGAGAGGGAAAGTTATAAAAAGGGGGTGAGGGCTATAATGCGAGTAAGCAAAAGGTTGATTTTATAGAGGTCCTTAAAGAGCTCCTTATTTAATGAAGGATGGTTTGTGGATTAAGCATTATCGATGCAAATTGGCTGGAGGTGGGATGCAATAGTGTGATATGGGCAGTTTGGTGGTACAGTGGATAGAACACTGGCCCTGGAGCCAGTGACCTGAGCTGTGTGAGGCTGGACAAGTGATTTAATCCCGTTATCATACCCTCCCAAATTATAGATATATAGATAAGGTGTAATAGAGCATTGTCAATAGACTTAACTTTCAAGTCTAGCTCTGATGTTCATAGCTGATCATCTTGGGCAAATCAATATTTTCATATATCAAATAAGGTCAGTTAGATCTGCCAGTTGAATTTAGATGTAGAAAGATATCCCTAAACTACCAACTAGTCTAACCCACTCATTTTATGAGCAAGGAAGCTAAGAACCATGGAAGGAAGGTATGTTTCCAAAGTCATATAATCTTGCAAAGAATTAAATCCAGATTCTCTGATACTAAATCCATTGTTTTTTTCCTCCTGTACACTATACTGCAATCAACCTAATGTATGTGAAGTGTTTTATAACTCTGCAATATTAGCCAAATGTAATTTATTCTAATTTCCAAAATGCTTCAAAATGGTCTTCTCAAGCATTTTGTAAATTGCCATTATAATATTAACTTGCACTTTCAATAGTCCTGCTCCAATACCTCATCACTATGTAGAGGTGACTGGGTTTTTCTAGGCTGTGTCAAGCAATATAAAGACTCAGATATCCCTGATCAAGGTAGAAAGATTTCAAGTAGTAGTCTGATGCAGGGTTTGTCACTGAATTCAGAAAAATTTGATCACTAGCAGGTTGGGACCATAGGAAGAATTTTTATTTTTTAAATTTTACTATGGCAGCTCTTGAAGATAGTCTAAGAGGGGTTTCAATAAGTACTGATGGGAGGAATATTCAAGCTGAGAATATCCCAAATCATTTATGTGTCCCAGTAAGTTATCATTATTATTCAAAGCATTATTCAAAGATACCTAGATTTATATAATTACTTACACTCATTATAGGTTACAAAGTGTTTTCTTTTTTCTTCCTGCCCAATTCCCAAAGCTTGTTATCCTTTTATGACCAAGGTTCAGACAGGTAAAATGCCCAAGACTATTTCACAACAAGATGATGAGGTAAATTAAGAAATGTCTTTTTGAAGTTAAGTAATGAAACAAAGTTAACTTTCATTTTTGTGCCCACCCCCCCCTTTTTTTTTACAATATGGTATCAAAGACATCACAATTTATTTTTATTCCTCCCAATAGGACATATTTTTTTGCATTTTTTTAGTTCTACAAGAGATAAATTAAAGAAGGCTTAAAAAAAAAAAACAAGGACAGAGGCAAACAGTATTGGAAATAGTCAGACGATACAGCACCCATTCTTTGTGTGAACTTGTAGAAGTTGTTTCTTAACCTAATCTTTCCACCCCTCCTCCCATTGAAACATTCACCTTTACAGTCTCTTTATACCTTGTTGTTGCTGAGTCATCTCTGACTCTTCATCCCCTCATGCACCATACTGTCCAAGGACTTTTTTTTCTTTGACAAAGAGTCAAATGAATTAAGGCAAACTGAGATTAAGTGATTTGTCCAAAATCACATAACTAATAAGTGTTTGAGGTTGGATTTGGACTCATCTTCCTGACTCCAGGCTCTATGCACTATGGTGCCATCTAACTGCCTCTAGTCTTGTATCCATAATGTATTTTTTGATCCAATTAACATGTCTCTTCTCGCTGTTCCATGAACAAGATGATCCATCTCTTACCTTTAAGCATTTTCTCTGACTGTTTTTTTTTTAATACCCTGAATGATCTCTGCCTACTATTTCCCTTCCCTTCCTTTGAATTTCAATTACTATCCCACAATCCTTCTTATTTTGGTGCTTTTGTTCTGTTAATTATTTCCTCTTCATAGGAAATTTCCTCTTTCTAGCTTGTTTGTGCATTATTTGTTGCTTCTTGTTTCCCTCCTTATGTGGCAAGCTCCTTGAGGGCAGAGTCTGCCATTTGCCTTTTAGTATCTTCAGTGCTTAGCAGAGTACCTGACCCATAATATGTGTTTAATGAATGTTTTTTGATCAACTAGCTTGTTATGTTTGATCTATAGTGGGCTATATCCCTTTTTTATCATTACTTCTACATGGGTATGAGCATAAATCTTTGAAGGACTATAAAATTCTTGGAGGGAAACATTCTTAAATCAACATATATTATTAGTTGTGATTCTAAGGCATTGCGAAATACTTGATTCTCCAGTAGATTCAGGATATTCTAGAAGATTCTAGACTTCTCAATTTTTTTATGGAATAACCTGAATAATAGTGCTTTAAGGTTGGTAAAACACTTTACACATATTATCTCACTGATTGTCATAACAATCTCATGAGGTAGGTGCTATTATTATTCTCATTTACAAATGAGGAAATTGAGACTAAGAAACAGTAAGTGACTTGGGGACATAGGAAGTGTTTGAGACTGGATTAAATTAGTTGGTCCTGTTTCCATTACCAGTTTCCATTTGGAAAGCTAGGGGATAGAAAAGCATAATGGATAGAATATTGGACTTGGAGCTGGACCTGGGGCGAAAACCCACCTATTTCATATGCTGGGAATGTTATCCTGGATAAGTCAATTGACCTCTATTGTTCATTTTCAGTCACATTCAACTTTGTGACCCCATTAAGGGCAAAGATACTGGAGTGGCTTGCTATTTCTGCTCCAGCCCATTTTACAGATTTGGAAACTGAGGTGGGCAGGTTTAAGTGACTTGCCCAGAATCACACAGCTAATGTCTGAAGCCACATTTGAACTCAGGAAGCTCTATGTGTGCACTATGGTGCCATCTAGTGGCCCCAATGAAATTCTATTTGCTACTAACCTACATTAGGATTAATCATGCTCTTTCCCAGATTTGAGAATTTTACCCCATGACTTTCACTGAATGAACTAAAATCATTTATATCTGTTATAGACTAGCCCAACAATATGTCAACATGCTGAGGCCCAGGGGACCCCATATTGTTAAACACTAATTCTGTATGAGATCCCTGAGCAAGCTACTTCTCTTCTGTTTCTTCACACTGGTAAAATGAAAGTGGTTGGAATAGATCATCAAAGGCCTATTTCCTTCTAATAATCTATGATGAGGGTGGAGGAGGAGAGTTTCTTAGATTAAGTATTATTACTTTTTGTTTTTCATTAATATTTTTCAATTAAGTGTTGTTGTTTTTCATCGTTGCAAAATAATACCCTCATATCATCACTTGGGGGGGGTGGTGGAAATTCAGAACCCTCTTACCACATAAAAAAAGTAACAAAACAAAATTCCATATGATGTCAAAAAAGTTTTATTTTGCATATTAGTTCATCTCTTCTTGGTTATAATTGGGGCAACATTCTTCATCGTTGGTCTTTTAGAATCATAGTTATTCATATCTTTGATCAGGGTTCTTAAATCTTTCAGAATTGTTCATTTTTACAATATTGAGATTATAGTGCAAATTGTCTTGGTTTTGTTTGCTTCACTCTGCATCAGTTCACACAAGTCTTTCCAGATTTCTCTGAAACCAACTCTTCTTTTTGTACAGCACAATATTATTCCATTCCATTCATGTAACAGTATTAGCTTTATCCTATTTAATCATGCTCCTTCCCAGATTTGAGAATGTTACTCCATGACTTTTACTGAATGAACTAAAATCATTTATATCTGTTATAGACTAGCCCAACAATATGTCAGCATGCTGAGGCCCAGGGGACCCCATATTGTTAAACAACTAATATTGTCTCTGTCCATTCAAACTATTCAACCTTTATTAAATACCTACTTTGTTTAAGGTGTATTACACCAACTTTTCTCTTTTTACTTTGCAACTTAAAATGTGTTGGTCAATAAACATTATTAAATGCTTATTATGTTACAGGCATTGTGGTAAGCCCATGAAGGATTTCACTTGGTTCTAACCTTAAAACTGATGAGTTTTAACAGTATTCTTTAGGAATACTTTACTTTTTAAAATGCTTAAAAATTCATGAGACCCCATATAGTCATGTTTAGTGGTCAGACAGTAGATGATTAGATCAAAGCAAAGGCCTTGAAGATAATATAAGAACTATAATAACTAATAACGAATTCCTCCATAAATGGGAGGAAGAGAGGGTAACTTTACTACAAATACACAGTGTCAATGTGAAGAGCTATATAACCTTAAAGCACATTGTTAGTAAAGCAAAGATATAAGGAACCCAATGTGATTAAGGCAATTTGGCCAAGCATTGGAGGTCTCTCAATACCATCATGGTCCTGCTCCCTTAATGTATCTCAGTTTGGCAATTTTCTCAACTGGGCTCCCTGGGATTGCTCTTCTTCCTGTTTGCCAGAGCTACTTCACTCTTGAATTCATGATTACTTCCCTTCTCTACTATGAGAGTCTATCCATATCTCCATCCCTTTACCAATTCATCTACCTGTAGCTGTGGTGAAGAGGAGAATGTCAGGCCTGGAGTCAAAAGTCAGCAAGACTCATCTTCATGAGTTCAAATCCAACCTCGTTCTATTACTAACTCCGTGACTCTGGGCAAATCACTTAATTCTGCTTCAGTTTTTTTTTTTTTTTTAATTCATAAAAAGATCGGGAGAAGAAAATGGCAAACCATCTCAGTATGTTTGCTAGGAAGACCCCTAAATAGGGTCATGAAGAGTCAGATGTATTCAACAGCAACAACATGCACATATATATTTATATTCCTTCTCCTCTGTGTCTCATCTCTAACTGAGTAGGTCTAAGGTTAAGGCTGAAGGAATAGAAGCCTCCCTATTTGTATAGGATGAGGGTTTATACTTCACAATGTTTTGTTTTGTTTTGTTTTCTGCCTGTACTGTTTCTGATCTCACTCTTACGGCTGGCAAGTTTGCTTCTTAAAGGGCCACTAAGAGTATGGGAAAACTTCAGCCAGCCAATAAAAAGTCGCTTCTCAAATTCCATTTTGCAGAATTGTTCACTGTAAAAAGAGCAATTGTGTCCTACATTTTCATTCCTCTATTGCAAAGGACATGTATCTATTCAAAAAACTTGGAGACTAAAATAGGGATTTTTGAGGTGGATAGTCTACTGACATAATGCCACGGGGGAAATTAATTTTCTGAAACACAGATTTCACTTCTATTTCCTTAATTGACTTTTCTTTACGATTCTAGAGAAAGTATTCATTTATACCACTATGTAACTGATCACCTAACTGATCATGCTCTAGCAGGGCTCAATCCTGTGGATATGCTTTTAAGCGAGAACGGCTGAGAACTTTTTGCCTTCCCTTCTTGCCCCACCCTTCTGTACCCCTCACGTTCCTCTTGGCCGAGAAAGTTTTTAATTTTTTATGAGCCTGAGTCATGGAGAGGATGGAACAGGAACAGCTCTAGAAAGATGAATTGAAACAGAGGTTGCAAAAGGAAAATTCAGTTTCAGGTTGCGTTTCAAGTGTGGCACCCCTAACTCTTATCCCTTTGTCTTCCCGAGTCTCGCTGGTGCCCTTCCCCCCTTTTCATCTCCTTTTCCCCTCCCCCGTTCTGTCAGGGTTTTCCCATAGCATCTCACTGATTCAGCCCTGCCAGTCTTCCCTTGCTCAGACCCGCCTGGCATCCCTTCTCTTCGCCCGGCGCGCTCTCTCTGTCTCAGTCCCTCCTCTTCCTTCCCCCTCCACCCCCTCCCCCTGCGGGCGCCGGGCGGTCCTCAGCAGAGCCAGGAATCTGGCCGGCCCCCTGGCCAGCGGCGCTTTAGGCTTCAGCCTCTGGTGCCCTTCCCAAATCCTAATCGTCACCGCCCACAGAAGCCAATGAGCTCGGCCGGGCTCACGCAGATATACACACGAGATTGTTTCCCCCCTTCTCTTTTCAGTCGGTTTATAAAGCCACGGCGTCTCGATTCCGAGCGATTTGGAGTCTTGTCCTCTCCACGACTAGTCTAACTCTCCTCCTCCCGGGCGCACTTGGTGCAAGCGGTTCTGCTCCCCGCAGGGGCCTCCCCTCTGCTCCGGGACAGTAGGGAACCTCCGAGTTCCCGAAGCCTTGCCTCTCTGCCTGCCCTAGCCCTCGCAGATCCCCTCTCTGTGCCTCAGTTCAGCGGCTTCCCGTGCCCCATCTCCTCGCTCTCCGCAGCGCTTCGCATCTTCCTTCTTTGGGCTGGCCATGCCTACCCGCGGTTTACGGGCTGCGCTGCTGCCCTTGCTCCTGCTGCTGCTGCTGCCCCCAGTGCCCGGCGCCGCCCAGCTCTCCAGGAGCCGCTACGAGGCTGGCCCCATGGTCTGCCCTGAGCGCTGCGACCGCGCGCGCTGCGCCCCGCCGCCGGACGACTGCGAAGGCGGCAGCGTTCCGGATGCCTGCGGCTGCTGCCAGGTGTGCGGAGCCAAAGAGGGCGAGGCATGCGGCGGGGGCGCAGGAGGAGAGGGCCCGTGCGGCGAAGGGCTCCAGTGCGTGGTGCCCTTCGGGGTGGCAGCTTCGGCCACAGTAAGGAGACGCGCCCAAGCCGGGCTGTGCGTCTGTGCCAGCAGCGAGCCGGTGTGCGGCAGCGACGCCAAGACCTATGGGAACCTGTGCCAGCTGAAGGCAGCGAGCCGGCGTTCCGAGAAACTCGGGCAGCCTCCAGTTATCGTCATCCAACGGGGCGCCTGTGGCCAAGGTGAGCGCACGTCGGCTGATTCAGAGGTGGACCTACAGAGAGGAAGTAGGGAAGGGATGACCTGCCTCCTTGTCCTCTGATGTGGTAACTAGATGTGTGGTTAATCACCTGTGTTGTGTGAGCCCCCTGTTTGGGACATTAATGAGCCTTTTATAGAACCATAGGATTTGGGGCACTAATTTTCATAAGAATTACATATCTTGTCTAACTCAGTTCTTGGTTTTACAAATAAGGAAACTGAGGCCCATAAAATAAAGGTACATAAATAACAATTTAGATTCAAACTCTGACTTGGAATCTAGGTCTTTCCCTTCATTATCCACAACAAATTACATTTGCTTGGCAGTTTGCAGTTTTCCCAAGCCCTGCTTATCTATTATCTCATTTGGCTACAAGCAAGGGAGGGGTAGACCTCTAGGTGAGTTTATGCTATCTACATTTTTCCGCTGAGATCTAGAATTCATGTGACTTGTCCAGTCTTACAGTTCAGTAATAGAGCTAATACTAGACCCCAAAATAACTGCTTCTTACTCCTAATGTGATGCTCTTCATCACAGTTTCCTTATTGAAGAAAACAGAAGTGTTAACTTTTGAATTGGTGCCTTGGCAAGCTATACCAACCTCGATGGCATCAGCCTAGTATGGGGTAATGAAGAATGAAAGGAGAGCAATAGGAAAGGCTCATAGAGGAATGTGGAGGATAAAAGAACAACTAGAATTCCCATGTTTTCATTCAAAAAGTTTCACCTTCCATAACTGAACTCATTTTAAAGGGGACATTAATTTAATAGTTGTGATGGTTTGATAGTAGAACCACTGTGTGCTTTGCTGTTTTTAGTGTTTCTATGTGCCCCAAAAAGAAAAGGAAAAAAAGTAAATGCTCACTTGAATAAGAAATTATGACTTAGATAGCTGATGTATAAAGAATTATGGAGAAGGATGGATTTAACTTCTTGACTTCCTCCCTGTTTTCAAAGTAATTTTAAACAGAGAACTTGAGGAAGAAACATAGGGTTTGTTGAGCAGGGAGTTAGAAGGAAATAGGAAAAGAAAAAAAGAGTTTACGTTTCCAGGTGGGACCTTAACATGAAGTGTTTCTTAAGGGGGGGAATGGGGTTGAAGGATGTAAAGAAACTTTATGGAAAAAAGTCCATAAGCAACATAGAGCTGGCAATCCCTCCTCTAAAACCAGATGTTTCTAAATGAATAAAACCTGCCAATTTGAGTACAGTTTGGCAAAGACCTTTCTCTTGCCACCCAGAGCCATATTTGTTTGTATCAACTGTCAAGCAAGGGGAAGAGGGAAAGGAAATAAAAAGGAATTTAGAGTTTTATCCAAATTTTCTTTATAGGAACATAGATCAGTACAGTAAACTAGGAATATTTAACACTGTGACATAATTGAGAAATCATTTTGGGATTGGGTTTTTGGACTTCATAAATGAACATAAAATAGTTCTTGTCCTCAGAGAGCTTACAATCTTGGGTAGTCAAAATAGACTCACATAAAAGAATAACTAAGGAACTTAGAGAGTAAATCAGTATGAAATAAATGATAAAAAATTTAATAACAATAGGAAATTATATGAGGGAAAGATCACTGTGAGCAGACAGGGAAGTTGTGGAGGCCAGTTAAAAGATCTGAAGTCTGAAGATGAGGGTTCAATTCTTAGCTTTGAGCCTCAGTTTCTTAATTTGTAATAATAAAGATTTCTGTAATGTTTTATAAGATTTGATCTCTAAGTGGCTGGGCATCAAAATCTATTTTAGGGGGAGATTTTAGCTGAACTAGAAGGGAAGAGAAAAAGGAAGGACTTTGCAGCATTTGTCCAGCATAGACAAAGGATTGCAAGTAGGACAGCACAAGAGATGTTTGTAGATTACTGTGAGCAGACGGATTCATTTGAGCAGAAAGCAGTGAGGCTGTGGGGATCATTCGTGAGATCTCAGTCTGGAAAGGTCTGCAGTTTGGATTGGGATGGCCTTGCATTCCTGGCCAAGTGCAGACATTGGATTTGATCCTGTAGACAGCAGGGAGTTATCAAAGATTTTTGAACTAGGGAGTGACATAATGAAATGAAAGTGATATTAAGGATTAATCTGGCAAAGTACATAGAAATAGGGATGGGTGGGGCTTGGTGGGACCTGTGACCAAACTGAAGGAAATTATAATAGTCTGAATAAAAGGCAACAGTTTTGAAAAAGATATTTTTAGAGAGCAAGCCAATTGTCACTGTTTGTGTTTTAACTGCTCAAAGGCCATAAAAGTCTTAAGGTAGCAGCAGCAGTTGAGCTAGTTCTATTTTAACCTCAGCTGGGAGAATTTACTTAACAAGCTTTGGAATTCACTGAGTTATTAACACTTGGAGTAGAGAGCAGCCACTTGGTTACCTTAATTGCCTTAGACAAACACTGGAGTCCCCTTCTGCCTGCAGGTTTGGAGAAAAAGTGTGGGAGAATGTGAAAGCCCCAGAAGCCCCAGGTAGTTGTCTAGACTTTAATTTCCCCAAAGGCATGGATGTGTGTGCTGTCTTGTATAGGCAGGAAGACAGGCATATCCTGTAAATTGGTGAGATAAAACTAGAGATGATTGTATCTGCAGGAGCTTTGTGATAAATGTATAGCCAGGGTTCCCATCTGAGTTGTGACTGGTTATCAAGTGGTAATTAGGGGTTCCTGTGAAGTGATATTGATCAATACACTGTCATGCTGGGAGTGAACTGAGAATAATTATAATGGGTGGCATTCATGTAATGTTTTTAAGATGGGCAAAACACGTGACATGTTTTAGCCTCTGATCCCCTCAATATCCCTGTCAAGCAAAGTAGGCTTTGTCAGTGTTCACATAGTTTGCTTGTGTGGAAGGTAGAATTCCCAGTTGTCTGGAACCTCAATCCAACACTTTCTCACTGAAGAATTGCAGCAGGGCCTACTTACTTCTACTTAGTCATTTAATAGAGGCAGCAAGACGACGGTGGAAAGAGGATGGGAAAATCCTGCCTTTTATTTAGCATGCAATCTTGGAAGAAAATCATCTACCCTTTCCTAGCCTTTTTTTCCTCATTCTCATTTAACTACAATGGGATAGAGAGATATTGAATGTCAAAGGGTTTTGTTACCACAAAATGCCTTACAGTTATAAGCAATTATTATAATTTCCAGATTTCAGTAATTCAAAGAGATTTTAAAATTTCATTTGATTTTCATTGATTTGATTTTATTTCGGTGGTACTCCCAGTCTTGCTATAATTTAGCAAAAGATCTTTGGGATTCTTAAGCAAAAATGATTTATTACCTTGGATCAAACTGATGATAAGAAGGCATGTTTTACTGCCTTCTACTTTGCTTTTGATCCACTGAGATTGACTGGCCTTCTTGCTGGTCCTCAATGGGTTTTTCATCTCCTGATTCTAGAAATTTTCACCCACTGTCCCTGTGCCTGAAATTCCCTCCCTCTGCATTTGAGTCTCCTGGTTTCTTTCAATGTTAGCTAAAATCCAATCTCCTACAAGAAACTTTTCCTAATCCCTCTTAATGCCAGTGACTCTCCTGTAAGATGATCACTAATTTAATTTGTATACATCTTTTTGTGGATAGTTTTTTGTATGTTGTCTTCCCCATTAGAATGTGAGTTCTTTGAGAACAGAGATTGAATTTTATCTCCCCTCCCCCCCAGCACTTAGCTGATTTGACCAATACTTATTGAGCTGGTTCTGAATTTAACTAGTTCAATCTCTCTCAATTGGCTTAGGAGTTGTGAGAATTTGTGTCCTGCTGGCATTGCTGTCAGGAATGTTTAGGATCACCTCCTCCTCATAATGAGACATCAGAAGAGAACTTTGGTGAAGGATCACTGCTATTATTCCTAAGTGTTTGTTGAATGAGTCTATTCCCTGAGTAGTAGTAGATGGGGAGGCAGCATTTTGTAAAACCAAGAAAACTTCTACCTACTTTTTTCCTTCTCTCCCCACCCTTTAGTAATGTATGTGTGTGTGTGTGTGTGTGTATATCCAATTACATTTAAAGATAGTTTTCAACATTTACTTTTATAAGATTTTGAATTCCAATTTTTTTCACCCTTCCTTCTTCTCTTCCACCCCACCCTTCCCCAAGATAGCAAGATACTGACATAGATTATAGATGTACAGTCATATTAAACATATTTCCATGTTAGTCATGTTGTGAAAAAAGAATCAGAACAAAAGGCAAAAACCATGAGAAAGAAAAGAACAACCAAAAAAATTCAAATGGTATGCTTTGATCTGCATTCAGACTCCACAGTTCTTTCTCTGGATTTAGATAGCATTTTCAATCATGAGTCCTTGGAATTGTCTTGGAACATTGTATTGCTTAGGACAGATGATTCTATCAGAGTTTTTGAGATTAACTTGAATGCAGAGGAACATTACTTAAGTGCCTTCTATATACCAATTGCTGGAGGTATAAAAAAAATGGTTGTTGTTGTTTTTAAACACCAACAACAAAAATGATACACAGTCCTTGCTCTCAAAGGTCAGTATGAAGCTTTGCCTTTCTTGCTTTCTTGTCAATGGGTAAGTTTTGGTTTATTCTTGAAGGGAAAAGATATAACATCCTGAATTTTACCTTTAGTATATTCCCTAAAAGGAATCAAAAAGCATGGCGAAAAGAAAAGAAATATGAATCTAAATATGAGAGACAGATGGGTTAAAAAAAAGAAAGACAGGAAAAATGGGATGAATCCATTTGAAGCCAGGATACATGCTGAGCAGTGGGAAGACAGTTTCAGAGGAAATGATTCTGTTTAGTCTCTAGATCCATAACTCATTGGGAAGAGCAGTGATGGTTGAGAGTATTTAGGTGAAAAATAGAAGCATTGACCTTTGGGGGGGAAAATTGTCCTGATTCATACACCTTAATGTATCCTCCTTTTGGTTGCTTTAGCTCAATATTAGAGTTTAAAAATCAGTAATGGGCTTGAAAAAATTATATCGAGACATCTACTTTGTTGCTTTCAAAATAGCTACATGAGTGCTCAAAATAACTGTGTATTCAATAAGCAATTATAAAGTATCATGAGCTAATTGTGGTTAGAACTAGTGGAAGAGCCAGGAATTGTGGGCTAGTTTTTGACTCCTTTTTAGATTTATGTGATCCTAGACACCTCTGGGCCTTAAACTGGGTAAGTAAATTTTCCATGAGCTTATATTTTAAATGAATAAATAATTTTGATGCCCATGTTTAGTGTTTTTTTTAAAAAAAATATGACATGTCTTAGTGGTGCTTGGGATTTCCCTAAGGACAGATAAATAATAAGCAGGAATGTTGAAAGAAGAATAGGTTTGTGTGATATAATATCCAATATAATAGAAATAGTTTACATCTATTTAGTGCTTTACTTTTGAGCAAACCTATGAGGTAGAGAGGAGAGATCATAGATTGACTGTTGGAGTTGCACATGCAACTGAGGTTGTAAGGAGCAAAGTCAAGATTTGAATCCAGGTCTATTAGTTATATCCAATAACTTCTTCTATCCAATAAACCATGATACTTGTCTGTGAAAGATTGAATTAATTTTTTCTTTCCCTATTCAAACTTCTAGGTGGCTCCCTAGTGTAGAGAGCACCAGGCCTGTAGTCAAGAAGACTCTTTTTTTCTGAGTTCAAATCTGGCCTCAAACACTTACTAGTTGTGCGATCCTGGATAAGTCACTTAATCCAGTTTACCTCAGTTTCCTCATCTGTAAAATGAGCTGGAGCGGGAAATGGCAAAACATACCAGTATCTGACCGGAAAACCCTGACTAGGATCACAAAGTGTCAGACAAGACTGAACAACAACAAAAATGTCAGATTACATATTCAATAATAAAATATAAATGCAAATGTTGTAGATTTGTATAGATGCATATATAATATTGTTATTATATTGTATTATACAGACAACATATTTATGTGTATTAGAAAACAGCATAATGTAGTTAATAGAGAACTAACTGGTCTTCATATGAGGAAGACCACATAATGGCTGCATGACCCTAACCAAGGAAACTTTTAGTGCCTTAGGACACTCTGTAAGACTTTAAATTGCAGGAAAGGTGCCAGCAGGCTTGGCAGAAGTAGTTTTCTAATTCGGAAGTTCTTTATACCAATGTAATCACAAGTCCAGTTCTAATCCCTATATTTGAATGTCATTGATGGTTGAAATGACATTCAACTTTGAATGTATGTGACTCATTTTCGGTCTGATTATGTTTTAAAACATTCTTGGTTGGCAAGGTAATTTTTGATTGACATCAAAAGCTCCCTTATCCCTCATGTGTTATGGTGACCATATTTTCCAAAACAAAATCTGGACACATGGTCTGATTAAAGGATATTCCTGTTGGAAAGCAGCATTAAAGGGCAGCAACTTTTCTTGGCATTGAGATTCTACCTAAGAAATTTGGGTACTTAGGATTATTACATGGAAGGAAGGGTACTGTAGTAGGAAAAAAAACCAACAACATTAGAGTCAAATGAAGAGACTAGGATTCTAAATCCATTTCTGCCATTTTCTAATGCCATGGCTTTGGACAAGTTATTTCATCTGAAAAGCTCTCACAGTTTAGTAATTATCTATGAAATGGAATTAGATGGACTAAATATTACTTATGCTCTATTCTAGCTGGAATGCTCTATGATTCTAAGAATCTCAGGATTCCAGTTAAACAGAATAAGGGGATGAATGAGAGGGAGATATCCTCCTGCAAGCAGTGAATTGTGCTTTCTTTCTAAATCAGAAACTGCTTTTCCCCATGACCCAATTTCTTCAAAATCCTCTTTGCAACCTCCTTTCTTGGTAATGAGTAAGATGTGGATATCGTCTGCCTAGGAAAATTGCTGGGATGGTGCTGAAGTCTGACAGCTGAGGGCTGTGGAATATTTGAAATATTCAAATAATTTTTTTTGATAGTGATAGTGATTTGATATTGAGAATTTTTTTTTTTCAAAGAATCTTCTTCCCCTTCCTCCCTTATAAACAAACAGCTCTGGTAATTCAGCTCTATCATACATATTTAATAAAGACAGATGACCAACAGATGAACAAGATGACTTCCCTCCCCCATAATCCAGGAGATAACCCTGTCAATTTAAGATACTTGGAATTAGTTGTAGAACAGTTATTATTTTTAACAAAAAGTAATCCCTTATCACATGGTTCCAAACCTGTTCTCCCTCCCTCCCTCCTTCCTTACTTCCCTCCTTTCTCTCTCTTTCTTTGTTTCTCTGTTTCAGTTTCTTTCTCTCACTCCTTCCCTCCTTCCTCCCCTCCCTCCTTCCCTTCTTTCTCCCTACTCCTTTCCTTCCTTCCTTCCTTCTTTTCTTCCTTCCTTCCTTCCCTCCCTCCCTCCCAGGATATTACTCAAAATAAGGGGGGATGGAGACCAGAAAAGGTTGGGAACTCTTGCTCTATGGTCCATGGGAGAACACAGAAATTGACATAAAGTTATAATAATCATAGTTCACTTGTGGCCTTAGGTTTATTACTGGAATCTTTGGTAATTTTCAAGTTTAATAAACAATCACACAACAAATATTTATTAAGCATCTACTATTGTGCCAGACACTATGCTAGATGCTGGGGACAAATTATTCCTCCTCTGAAGGAACAATAATAACAGTAATAATTGCTAATATTTATATGATACTTTAAGATTTTCAAAACATTTTACAAATACCTCACAATCACCTAGTGAATTTATTATCTCCATTTTAAAGGTGAGGAAATTGAGACCAAATTTACATGGCCAGTATATGTCTGAGACAGGATATGAACTCAGACCTTTCTGACTCCCAAGTCTAAGACTATCTATTGTATTACTTTACTGCCTGCCAGGAGCCTACATTCTAATTATAACAGATCAACATGTCTTGATCAATCAGGACTTTGTGCATAATTTTCCAGGCTTGGGAAGTCCTTTCTTGTTGTGCAACAGGATTCTGGAGAGAGAACAGGGTCTGCTTAAACTACATTTTCTTTTCAGTTTTGTATTGGGGCTCATTTCATGGAGAAAGATTTGATATGGGCTTCATTTTTCTAATATCCTCCAAGAGCTGAGTCATCTTTGTTCCATGTAAATTGAAGAACTTTTGGTAGGCTGCCAGTATATTAAATGGCTGATCAATTCTCAGTGGGGGAGGGGAAATGATACTTATAGAAATTCCTGCCAATTTTGATCCGACTAGAAAATGACTGCCATCTGGAGGCTGTAGGAGAAGGCAGTAAAAAAATCACAATTTCGCAGACAGGGAACCCCAAAGAGGAGATCTTTATTCTACCTCATCCCCCAGTAGTAAATTCCCCTTGACAAAGTGTGGTAATGAGATGGGCAACAGATGTAGTACCCTGTTGGGACTCCTACCATGATTTTATGAATCAAAAGGTTAAATTATAAAATTTTCTTGTCACTGACTTGTCTTAGTGTCTTAGGAGATTTCACCTCCCCTCCTCTTTCTTCAAGACAGCATGAAGTAACTCTTGATAGACCTTTGCTTTTAAGTTGTCTCTCTCACAGATGTTCAAGATAAACAAAAATAGGTCTAGAATTAATCAAAGCTATTCAAAAAGAGCCATGATCAATTTACACCCTCCCCCCCCCCCCCCCCCCAGTTCATAATTTATTTATTAGTAAGTAGCACAGTGTAGAGTTAAGGAGTCAGGAGATCTGGGATAGTTTTAGCCTTGCTGACTTTGAGCAAGTCACTGTAGTGTAAGAAGTTTCAACAGGAGAATTTCTAAGGTCTCTTTTCAGCTCTAAAGATCCACAATCCAATGAAAAGTCTCCCCATTTGACAATAAGCTATTGGTTGAGAATAAGTAAAGCCAAAGCCACTGACTTGTCAGCAAAAGAAGGGAGAGCATCATAGACATCATTTGGGAAGTTCCAACCTCAAAGTGCCTGAAGCTGTTTGCCTAGTGAGAGCTATGATTTTCCATGCAGCCTTTAAAAAAAAAAAAAGAAAAAAGGAGCTGAAACAGCTTTTAAAAACTTCCTTGACCTATAAGACTTGTAAAAAGCTATCCATCTAACTCTGACTCCCTCCAACCCCCATCTCCCCATAAAGTTCTAATCTCAAAAAAATGTCACTGAACCATAATTACAGTGTTAAACTGGAGAAGAACAATCAGCACAGGAATTAAAATGAATGTAATAAAATTAGTGAATCAGGGCAAAAATGTTTCGAGTTCTTCTAAAACCTCATCAGCCTTTCTCTGGGACAAAATGACCAACCTCTTAAGTCTCTGAAAGCCATGATAACCAATAAGAAAGCAGTTTTAAACTGGAACAACTGGTATAGGATGAAAGTCATTCTATACTCAGTTATTAAATCGACTCCTCCAGTTTACAAAGCTTTCCAGTTAGTGGTTGTTCTTGACTTTGGAAAGACAAAGTATGTTATGATGATATGTGGTAGGAAAAAGGCAAATGTAATTGAATGATGCTTTGGAATAGGGTGGAGCAGGATTTGAGTAGAATCAGAGAATGTTAAAGTTTAAAATCATTTAATCCTGTCTATTCATTTTACACTTGGGGAAACGGAGGTCCAGAAAGGGTGACTTGCTCAAGGTCACATAAAACTAGGAAGTGGGGGTTGTTGTTTGTCCTTCCTTTTTCAAGAGGACCAATGACATCATGGGTGATGTCTTGACCTGTACATGAATTGGATTTAAGTGAGGCAGATTTGGACAGAGTCATCAGCCTCACTCATTCTTCCAGAGTCATCAAAAAGTCCAGTGTCAGTTATCCAGTGAATGGTAGAGCTGAGGGGTCGAGGGCAGAGGGGAGGGGGGGGAGGGAACGGAGGGAAAGAGGGGAGAGAGAGAATGTGTCTGACTCCTTGTTTCCCATAGTTCATTCTGTGCCAAAGTAACAAAGCTTGTCTTGAATAAATATTTCCTAAATTCAGTGGAAGAATGTAAGACAACAATACTTCCCACTTTTTTTTCCCCTCTTGCATCATCTTAACCTGAAAGTGGTATTCTATCAAATCGCTGAAAGGCATTTTTGAATTCAATGTTATTAATTCTTTTCATGATTATAAAATTATAAGGAAGAAAATAAATATAGCATTAAATAGGAGAATATTTTAGAGAAATTGCAATAATCCAGTGGATAAAAATAACTATAATTTTACATTTGTGAAGTCACAGAATGTCAATGATCAGTGGGACCTCCAACATTTTCTAAACTAATTTATTTTAAATATTTGGAAACTAATGCCCAGAGGGGAGAAACACTTTACTTGCACTCAAATTAGGCATTAGAATGTGACCTTGTGTGAGTCTGGGCAAAGTACTTAATTTCTGTTTGACTCAGTTCCTTCAACTCTAAAGTAGGAATAATAATGGCAATCTACCTTGCAGGATTATTGTGAGGAACAAAGCATTTAGCACAATGCCTGATACATAGTTGGTGCTGTATAAATTATTATTCCTTTCCTTTTCTCTTAGTGGGAGATTAAGGATTAGAACATAGTCTGACCTCTGTTAGACTAAGAAGGTTGCTTTTACTAATGTGCCCCTGGTTTTAATTGTCCCTGAGCTGATTAGTTGAGCCAGAAATTATTTATGGCATCTGCTTGCCTTTTTCTGACTTCTTCTTCCATTCCTTCCTCCACCCTTTGCTCCCTGAACCTCACCTTGTTCCTTTCTAAATCTGTGCTTTCTTTATCCTGAGAATATTTTATCAATCAGACCCATTTTCCTTTTATCTGGTCCTTTGTATCCTCCCCATTTCTCAGCTTCACTCTGATTCCTTGCTTTTGTATGAACTGAAGAGGCAGCATGGTGGATGCTGGAATTGGGGACAAATGACCTGCCTGGCTTTATTGTATGTCACCTTAATGACCTTTAGCAAGTCCCTTTAACCCTATGCCCTCTACTTCCTCATTTGTAAAAATGGGTTGAATTAGATTAAGGCTTTTAAACATCTGGAAAACCCTTCTCGTTATTTTATAATTTAAATGTATAAAATAAAATACATAGGACTAAAAAGGAAACCAATCATATTTTTTAAAAAGACATTTTATTTTCCATGAAAATTACTGGACTACCTCAAATCTACCCTCAGACTCTAAATTAAGATTAGCCACTTCAGAAACCTGTTTTCCTGCTAGTTATAGAGGATTGATGTGAGGTCTGGCCAATCCCAACATCACTCTCTTTGCATTGTACCCCACTCTCCCCAGTTTCCCCCCACCCTACTTGATACAGGGTCTCCATTCCTTCATCCAAATCTCTAATGCTTACTTCATTCAATCCCTTTTAGCAATTGATGTCTTTAGAGTCTCAGACATCCCACTCTGGGCCACTTTGCCTGAGGAAAGAGAATTCCAGAGGGAGACTGAATGATTTTGGCAGAGCAGTTTCACAACAAGGAGTAGCCAGAGCAGGAAGACTGCTTAGCTGAGAAATCTGGGAAGGTCAGGAACTGAGCCAGATGCTTATCAAGGGGAAAGTTGATAGTGTTTTTGTGAACTGAGCTTTCAGCTGTTTCCCTGAAGATAATAATAGATGCATCATGTTTGGCTTTTAATGGAGATTTTTTAAAAGAACTTGCATGGATAGACTTGATTTAAAAGTTTTAAAAACTATTTATTAAAAAACTGTTACATTAAAAAACAGAAATTTCCACCAAAGACCTCCAATTATCTCAATGAGGAGAATGACATCGAAAGAGGTCCTGAATCCTGACTTTAATTCTCCCCTTGGCTGTGGTTCTGTCCAAGACTGTGACTTTGGGCAAATGTCTTCATATCTCTTAGCCTCAGTCTTTTCCTCTGTGATATGGGGTCAATAGCACCTGTTCTACCTCCTTGCATTGTGTGCATCAAAGATAGAGTCTCTGCAAGCACTTTTGAAACCACAGACTGAGAAATTCAAGTTAGATACTATTGTAATAAGACTTTTGGTTTTTTAGCATTAAGGTAACAAGTAAAATTGAATGAAAGAAGAAGCATTTATTTATGTCTGTGGGCAGGAACTGTACTAACTGCTAGGGATGCAAATAGAAGTTTGGTCCTTGCCCTTAAGGAAGTCACACTCAAACTTGGAAAGAGAGAAAGAAAGTTCAGCTATATAGAGGATAGAGGCCTAAGAACTCTGAAGCAGGGTAGTTGGCAAGACCCAGTTTACATAAGTATGTCACATGGGGTTGAGGCAAGCCAGATGGCCTAGAGGCAGAAGTCTTGGTGGTCCTCCATGTGATAGGAACAAGCAGAATGGGTCACTCCAGTCTTATCCAAGCAGTCAAATAGTCTAAATAGGTTCTGGGTAACTATGGGAGAGGGTAAGGGAAAAAACTCCTCCTCTGTAGCTGAAAAAAGAAAGGGACTGAAAAAATAGATCCAAGCTGTGGCTTCCACACTAGTAACTGGTGTATAGAAGTTTACTATCTGTCTGCCCAAGTTATTGCTTACTAGTTTTATGATCCTGAGCTTTATTCTCAGGTTGTCCTATTGAGTTTTCTTCTTCTTCAAAAGTCCTCTTTCACTTGCTTTTGTTTAAAGTTTGGGCCTGAATGAAGTATTCTCTTATATCACCAATTAAATGATGGAGGAATTTGTTTTCCAGGCCTACAGCCTGGCATGTGGCACATTTCCCTCATAGTCAGCATGCTAAGCTGTCTGTGTGACAGGACCAGAAAGAGAGGGATAGCTAGTCCCACATTGGAAGGCTTAATAAGGGTGGAAATAGAGACTGCTTTTCTCTCCTCTCTCCCCCATTTAAACCATTGTACAGGGATCCCAAAAACAAAACAAAACAAAACAAAAACCCACCAAAATAACAAACAAACAAACAAGCAAAAAACTGGAGTTTACCTTCAATTCCTTTTTGATCAAAGTGGCTCATAAATGGAACCAGAACAGAGTGGCTGTCTTCAGTTTAATTTTAAAGATCTATTGTCTTAAGGCCTCTGGCTGAGGGGACTTTTCCTTTAGTTGCAGAGACATGTATTAAATTCCTCTTATATGCAAGACACAGCCTTGTCCTGGAAGATATTTTCCTCTCCTCGTCCTTTACTTCTTGGATTTGTGGCCCTTATCAAGAAGAAAGATGCGTCCTTTTAGGACTTGCCCTACATCTTTGTAATTCTTTAGATATTGTCCTGGACCATTTCAGCATGGTCCAGAAATCCCATTTTTGCCATCCTCTCCCTAGTTCTCCACCCACTCCCAATTACCATGGAATTTGCAGTTGCAGCACTGATTAGGATGGGGACTGGTTTCCTGGACTTGCTTCTGTTTTTGTTTTTTTCCCTGTCCCAGACTGTTTGGGGGCCAGACTTTGAGCTGCAACCTTTTTTGACCAGTTTCCTTGGAATTTACGTCGTGGGGCAGACAGATTGCAGCCACTCTAGTTAAAAGTGAGGCAAAATGAGTCTTGTGGGATGTATCCATTGGCGTGTTATTTCTGTAACATAGTGAACAAATATTCCCCCCCTTTTCCCAGAGCAGTAATTTCTGCACAGAAGACAATACTATCCCCGCTTCACACCTCATTATTTCTAGTGACAAATTTAATTATTTCTTCTTTGAGTCTTAGACTCTGTTTCCTGAGATATGATCCACAGGGAGAGGGTAATCAAAGCTCACTGGAGGAATTCTAGGCTAAACAACAGGTTCTATGTGCATCTGAGCCATTCATTTCTTCCCAAATAGCCCATTTTAAATGCAACTTTCCTGGTTCATCATTTTCACTTCCTCCCTTTCCCCTCCTCACCCCCCTGTCCGATCTGGCCTTTTCTCCTTGGGTTTCTCACAATAATTCTTGTATTTGAGCATGGAATCCCACAAAACAGGCTTTTCTTTTAGTAAACATCATCTTTGCTCTCACTGAATATGTCCCATCGCTTCTCTCTACCAGCTGCAGAGTTATTTTATAAAAGGGGCCAGTGTCAGGTTGAAGTGAACATTCTAACCACTGTTCCTATTGTTCAGGCAAAGCCTAACTTCCTCATAGCCACCTAACCTCTGACCTCCTGGTTTGCATCCAGGAGATCCATCTGTACCTCCAGCTCTCCCTAGCTCCATTTTTCATTCCCATTTTCTTTCCTCTTCTTCTTTCTTTCCTTTTCTCCAATCCTCTCCATTTTCTCCATTCTGTTTTATTTTCTGTGGTTCAAGCCTCAGTTCCACAGTGACACACACAGTCATTTCTTTGACCTATTAAGCTAAAAAGATTGCAAAATCTTTGCATTACATCTTGTCAAAAGAGGTGCTGTGGTTTAGTGAGAAGTGAAGTCAATCAGGAAATCTGAGTAATAAACATTTGTGTGGAATGAATTAACTTAAGAGAACTCAGAGGAAGTTGTATCACTTAGAGCTGAAGTTTTCTGTAAATGAAATAGATTGAATTAGATTTGTGAACTAAAGAATTACTGAATGGTAGAACTGGGAGAATCTATAGAAATTGGCTAGTTTATTCTTCTTCACCTTTTTCTGAAAAGAAATCTGGATCAGTCCAGAAAAGTCAAAGAAGCACTAAGTAACAAGGTTGGGACATGTCCAGTGCTTTCTGGACTCTTTGGACTATACCACATTGTTTAGTGTATCTCTGTTGAATGAATGAATTGAGGATAAAGATGGAATACTTACTGAGCCAAGTGTAATAAAAAGACACTAGACATTGAGTCCAAAGTCCTGAGAGTTCTAGTCTCAGACTTGTCATTTTTTTTATGACTTTCAGAAAACCATTTTAGCTCTCTAAACCTTAGGTTTCTCATCAGTATGGTGGGATTAATAATACATGCACTGTATTATCTGTGTCTCATAGGGTTGTTGTGAAGATAAATTAGGTAATATATGTGTGTGTATACACACACACACACACATATACTTTCACATATGAAATGCTTTGCTATTATAAAACCATTAACTTTTCTGGCAGAGTTCTAGAATATACTATCAAGGGATGATTAATATAATCTAGAAAAAGAAGTAGTAATCTTAAAAGTGGCAACTAGGTGGTAAAGTAGATAGTGTATTGGGCTTGGAATCAGGAAGACTCATGTTCCTAAATTCAAATCTAGCCTCAGACATTTAACTAGCAGTGTGTGACTTTGAGCCAGTCATTTGACCCTGTTTGCCTCATAAGATGATCTGGAGAAGAAAATGACACACCACTCTAGTATCCTTGCCAAGAAAACCCCATATGAGATCATGAAGGGTTGAATAAGGTTGAAATGACTGAGCAACAATCATAAAAGAGCCAGCATAAAGAATTGATCATATTAGCCAAATCTTTTATTTTTTGAGAGGTAAGCTTGAGAATGCAGTAGAATTTACATAGATTTTAGCAAAGGACTCCACAAGTTTTTCAAACTCTGCTTTTGGAAAAAGTGTTAATTAAGGTAGGAACTAGATCAGGGATTCCTAAAGTCTGAGCCTTTTTATTTGTTTTTGTTTTTACTGTTTTTATTACTACAACTAGTTTCCTTTGTATTTTATCTTTTGCATTTAAAAACATTGATCTGAAGTTAACAGAGTTTCTAGATTTCATCAGATGACCAGGAGTCATGAATACCCAAAAGAGGATAAGAACTCAGTGAAATGTGAAGAAGATTAAACTAGCTGATTTCTGTGGATCTACCATTCAATAATTCTTGAGTTCACAAATCACCTAATTCAACTTGTTTGATTTACAGAAAACTTTAGCTCTGAGTGACACAACTTCCTCAGAGTTCTAATAAATTAATTCATTCCACACATGTTTATTATTCAAATTTATGGTATAGTTTGGTGGAACTGGTTGGGTAGCCCGATTCAAAGTGTAGTCATTAATAGTTTGACATCAGTTTAGAACTAAATTACTAAATGAATATCTCAGGGACATATACTTGATTCTATACTATTTATAATTTTTAAAAAATAATTGAGTTGATTAAAGACATGTTTATAAATATGTAAATGACAAAAAAGTAGGAGGGATAACTATGTGTTTGGTGACATGGTCGTGAATCCTCAGACATCTCAACAAACTAAAATGTTGGGTCAAATACGATATGATGAAATTCAATCAGAATAAAAATAAAGTATTGCATAGAGAATATGGAAAGCATGATGAGAGAGAAATTGTTCTGAAGAAAATCTGAGAGGTTTAGCGAACTGCAAGTTCCAGTTGTTCCAAATGTGATAAGATAGCAAAAATCCAATGAAATTGAGTTCCATTGAGTGAGGCATAGTGTGAAAGACTAGGAAGATGATAGTCTTGCTGTTCTTTATATTTGCCCATGTCAGATTAAATATGATGCATTGTTTCTAATTTTGGATGCCACATATATATTACATACATATAATATATTTTATATTATATTATATATATTATATATTGCTGAGGCAATTAGGGTTAAGTGACTTGCCCAGGGTCACACAGCCAGGAAATGTTAACTATCTGAGGTCAAATTTGAACTCAGGTCCTCCTGACTTCAGGGCTAGTACTGTATCCACTGCGGCACCTAACTGTCCCTTGGATGCATTTTTTTTTCTTCACTAAAGTATAGTTTTAATGACAAAAGTTAAATACAATATACGCATACATATTTATATAGTTATCTTGCTGCACAAGAAAAATCGGATTTAGAAAGAAGGTAAAAATAACCTGGGAGAAAAAATGCAAGCAAACAATAACAGAAAAAGTATAAATGCTATATTGTGGTTCACACTCATTTCCCCAGTGTTTTTTCTCTGGGTGTAGTTGGTTCTGTTCATTACTGATCAATTGGAACTGATTTGGATCCTTTCATTGTTGAAGAGAGCCATGTCCATTAGAATTGATCCTCATATGGTATTGTAATGATCTCCTGGTTCTGCTCATTTCATTTAGCATCAGTTCATGTAACTCTTTCCAAGCCTCTCTGTATTTACCCTGCTGGTCATTTCTTACAGAACAATAATATTTCATAACATTCATATACCATAATTTATTCAGCCATTCTCTAGTTGATGGTCATTCATTCAATTTCTAGTTTCTAGCCACTACGAAAAGGGCTTGGATGCCATATTTTAAGAAAGATATTTATAAATGGGAAAATCTCCAGAGATGGATAACCAGGATTGTAAAGGATCTTGAGGTCACGTCTCTGTGAAGAGGATCTGATGAAGAAACTGGGTACCTTTTGTTTGGAAGATAGAAAACATGAGGGGAGATGATACCTCTTTTCAACTGTTTTAAGGGCTATCCTGTGGAAAAGTATTAAGAGTTCAGAAAGCAGAATTACAGGAGAAATAGAGACATTTTTTGGCTCCATATTAAAGAAAAAACTCCTCTGGAGCTCTCTAAAGTGAATAGGCTGCCACAGAGGATAGCTAAGTCCTCTCTCACTGGTGATTTTAATGTGAAAGACATGAGAAGAGTAGCTAGAGAAAATGAGTAGAATAGATTTTTGTTTAGGTATGAGTTGGATTAGCTAGTTAAGCTTATCTTCTAATTCTGTTAACTCTTGGATTTAGTTAATAATGATGATGATGATGATGATGATGATGATGATAACTATCATTTATATAGAACTTTACTTATGTTAACTTACTTGATTCTACAAAAAATATGTAAGGTAGGTGCAATTATTTTTCCCATTTTATAGATTAGGGAACTGAGATCCAAAAGAGATTGAGTGACTTGCTGGGGGTCATACTACCATTTAAGTGTATGAGATAGACTTCAGACTTGGGTCTGAACCTGAACTAGTATGGTTGTGTGAGCAGAGAAGGGGTGGCTGTGAACCCAGTTAGGAGATAGAATTGACAATAACTGGCGATTGCTTGGAAATGAATAGATGTGAATATATCTGAAAAGTGAGGATTATTCTACCTTGCAACTTGGATGGTTGAATAAATGATAGTTACCAATATACATAAATAAGAAAGTTTAAAAGAGAGTATAGGTCTAAAGGGAAAGATAACAAGTTTGGTTTTGTTGAGATTGAGATGCTAATGAGACATCTACTTCAGTTGGAGAGGGGAAATTGGATGGAGGTCAGGAAAGAAATGAGGGCTGAATATGTAAATTCGAAAGTTAGTTGACAAGAATTACTTTATGCCAGGCACTGCGCTGGGCACAGAGGAATACAAAGTTAAAAGTGAAACAATCCCTGTTTTCAAGGACATATTTTAGTTGGGGAGAAAATTGATCATGGAATCCCTTGAAGTTGTATTTCACAGAGGAAATATAAAGTGCCTAGGACAGAACTCTGTGGTGTATATACCTAACAGTTGAGAAACGGATGATGATCCTATAAAAGAAATTGAGAATTTTTCAAATAGGTATACTGAGACTCAGGGTGATAGATCGTGTCATGAAATATTAGGGAGGAGAGAGGAATGAGTTTGCTAGCAATGGGTCCTACAGACAAGTCAAAGATGAAAAATAAGAAAAAACACTGGATTTGGCAGCAAATCATTGGTGGCCTTGGAGAAGGTAAGTTTAGTTAAGTGGAATGGAAAGAAGCCCAAATGGAAAGGGAGAAAAGAAGTGAGTGGGAGGTATTAAATTGGAGTTAAGTAGTATAGCCAGATTTTTTTTTTCCCTTCAGAATTTGGCTGTGAAAGGAAGGAGAGATATAGGACAAGAGCCAGAGGGGATATTAGGGTCAAGAAAAAGGTGGTTGTTCTTGTTCTTGTTCCTTTTCAGACTGGGGAGATCCAGACATATTTAGGATTCAGGACAGAATTCAATAGATAAAGTGAAATTGAGGGGACCTGGAGTTGAGTGCAAGTTGAAGTAAAAATTCCTTTAGCAGTCTGCAACATTTAGGGAGTACATAGGTCACCCTAAATTTCCCTGATGGACTCCTGTGACACTTAGAATAATCCATATGGATTGCTACCCTTACTAAGATGAACAACTGAACTCTCAAAACAGTATGGAATTTTCAAGAAGTTATTAAGACTTTAGGTGATTAACTTGGGCTTTTTAGGTCCAGGAAGTCTTGATTTCCTCCCTCCCTCCTTTTCTTCCCTCTTCCCTCCTTAACTTCCTTCCTTCCTTCCTTCCTCCTCACTTTTTCTTCTTCCCTCACTCCCTCCTTCTTTCTTCTTTCTCATTGTTCTTTTTGTTCTTGTTCTTCTTCTTGTCAAAGATTCCATTGGCAGGTTGGAAAAGTCTGTGGACTCCCCAGTATATTTTTAAATACATAAAATAAAAAACAGAGTTACAAAGGGAAAACACCCTTCTAATGATCAAGGATCATTAGAATAAAATTTGTCATTTCTTGTAACTTAATAATATTCTATTTCATTCATATGCCACCATTTGTTTATCCATTTCCCAATTGATGGGCGATTACTTTAGTTCTCATTCTACCACATTAAAGTATTGCTAAAACTAATTTGGTTCACTTGGAAACCTTCTTTTTGTTCTTGGCCTCGAGGAAGACCTATCTTTGGGGAAGGAAGGGAATACTCATTTATATAGTGCCTACCATGTGCTAAACACTGTACTAATCTTTTTTACAAATGTTATCTTATTACAGTTGAGGAAACTGAGGCTAACATATTAAACCATTTCCCAGGTTCACATAGCTTGAGTTTGAGGTCAGATTCAATGTCAGATCTTTTTCACTCCAAACTCAGCACTTTATCCATCTTTTTTTCTGTCTCTTCAAATTTCTTTTGAAATGCAAATGTGTATTAGGTAGCCAGTAAAGGGATATTCTGAAGAAGTGGGGAATTAAAAGAATTTTTATGAAGAATGAGCATGGCATAGTGGAAATCACTGGATTGGTATAGTTGGGTTTTAGAGCCAATGTTGGAACTACCCAGCACTATAGTGAACCAATCAATCAATAAGTATTTATTAAGTACTTACTATGTATCAGACAGACACTGAGCTAAGCTTTGAAGATAGAAAAAGAGGCAAAATACATTCTCTGGGGCTTATATTCTAATAAATGAGAAAGTCATTTTACTTTGGAATCTTTTTTTCTTTTTCATCTATAAAATGAAGGAGTTGGACTAAATCATTATGAAAGTCTCTATAAATTCTAAAATCCAATTATAGACTATATATTTTTTAAAATAGTATTTTATTTTTTCCTAATATATACAAAGATAGTTTTCACAATTCACCTTTACCAAATCTTGTGCTCCAGATTTTTCTCCCTCTTTTCCTTCTCCCCTCTCCAAGCAGTCCTATATAGGTTAAACGTGTGCAGTTCTTCTTAACATATTTCCATATTTGTCATGCTGGACAAGAAAAATCTGATCAAAAGGGGGAAAAAACCATGAGGAAGAAAAGAAAAACAAGCAAGCAAACAAACAACAACAATAAAAAAGTGAAAATACTTATTTATGCTCTGATCCACATTTAGTTTCCATATAGTTTTCTGTCTGGATGTGGATGGCACTTTTATCACAAATCTATTGGAATTGTCTTGGATCATCTCATTGTTGAAAAGAACGAAGTTATGCACCAGATCTTATCTAGGTCATCTAGTCTAGATCAGGAGAAGATAGTGCAGTGGTATAAAGACTTTTAAATAGGAAGAAGGGGGTAGCACTTGAAAAGAAAATATAGAAGAACAGAACTGTTCAAGAACAGAACAGAGTGACATGGTAAATCCAAGATGGTGACTCAAAAGTACCAAGTCTAGAGTCACCCAACGATCAGAGTCTGTGAAGAAGATGGTAGAGGAATCAGGATTTCATAATGTTGGTGCCACTGGGTGGGTTGGTGAGGGAAGAGGCTATGATGTCAAAGTGGTTTGGATCAGAAGCTAAAAGAGCAGACTTGGGACTCAAACAGGAAAGAACCTTGAGGATTCGCTGAGAGTGATGACAGGTAGCAACTGGTTATTTAGTGCTTTTAAACCATCATCTGTAACCAGAATAGTGTGACAGAGAACTTTAAATGTTAAGTAAGAACACTGCATCTATTCTTCAACTTACTATTCCTATTAATTCAAATTCCTTCAAAAGCTTCCCATTGGAGTTGTAATAGAAAACAATGCAAAGAGAAATCAATAGGAGTGGGAAAAGTCTGGCTAAACAGATTTCAAAAAATCTTTCCTGAAATGGTTGGTAGGAAGCGGCAGGTAGGTGGTACAATGGATGGAGTACCAGGCCTGTACTCAGGATCATCTTCTTGAGTTTGAACTTGTCTCAGACACTTACTGGATGTGTGACTCTGGGCAAGTCACCTGATCCCATTTGTCTCATTTTATTCAGCTGTAAAATGAACTGGAAGAGGTAAAGGCAAACCATTTCCTCATCTTTGCCAAGAAAACCTCACACAGAGAAGCAGATACAACTAAAAGTGTGACTGGACAACAACAGCAACAGATTGAGGTTTTAGGAATACCCTTGGGTTATGCAAGTAAGAAATAAATGGCAATTTAGAGAGAGCACTGAGTGAAAAGAGATGATGGGGAAGACAAGGATTATAAATGGCTTTTTTCAAGGAGTCTGTAAAAAGAGAGGACAAATTGGGTTAGGGGTAGGATCTGGTGAGTGTTTCTTTTAATGATGTTGGAGACATTGACAAATTTGTAGGAAGCAGAGGAGCAAATACAAAGATCAAAGATTACAGAGAAAGGAGATGATTTAGATGCTGATATACCTGAAGGAATGGGAGAGAATGGGTAGGGAAAAGTAATAGAGATATAATCACAGAGAAACATAAAAGATTAATATGTCCTCCTTCATAACTTCCTGCTCCTCTTCCAATTCTTTATTTCATTCTGTAATTTTTGAAAGGACTTTGTATTTCATCACTGCAAGGACATCCTCCATTCTATGGGTTCCCGTAGCCAAAAATCATCTTCATTTGGAGTCTAATCTTTTTGCAAATGTGTTCTGATCTCTAGACCTTTCTTGCGTTAGATAAAAGTGCAATGTGTGTGTGTTTGTGTGTGTTGCTTTTTTTTTTCTTCCAGAAGTAAAAATTCATTTCCTGATTACCATACCACTGATTGCTTTTCCTTTATGTGCAGTATGCTTTGGATCTCAGTCTTAATGTAAGTCAGTTTCCTCATAAAACTCCAGGGATAGGAGACTTGTCCCTAGGATTGACGTTGACAAATTTATGTAGTTGCCTGATAATTTATAATGAAAAAAGAGGATCCTCAGTGCTTTCCTCAATATGAAAGCTAACAGTAAATTCAAAAGACAGACAATGTGGGCGGCTTCTCTTATGTTGGCCCATTTGAGCTTTCACTAGTTGTGGGGAGTTTAAAACTCAGTAACCACAAACATATGTTAACGTGGTATATGATGAGAGTTTTCCCTATTCAGAATGTGACTCGTCTCAGTTGCTCTTAATGTTTTGCCGTACAACAAATTGTTAGATGCTTTCTATTCATAATAATGATGACTTAGTCTTTTGTGGAGATTCAGAATAATCTTTGCCATTAATCACTTAATATTTTATCATCTTCTTGTTCTGTAGATACTTACTGTGATATTTAGTGAATTATTGTTTCTTTGGTTTAGGTTGCATTCCATCTGTGCCTCTTTCCAGTCTACTCATGTCTTCCTCTCAGTCTCTTATAAAGTATCCATCTAATAGTCCTTTATATTGCTCAAATAAGATACATTGTCTCCCACTTCCACACTTTTCCATTCTCCTGTAACTGGAATGCTCCCTCCTCATCTCTGCCTCCAGATTTCCCTCCAGTTTCAGCTGAAATCTTACTGCTAGAGGAAGTGTTTTTCCCATCAAATTTAGTGATGGCTCTTTCCTTCTGAAATGACCTTCCAACTACCTTGTATATATCTCATATGTACATAATTGTTTTCATATTATCTCCCTCCTGCTCTGAGCTCCTTGAAGGCTGGTCTTGTTTTTGCCATTCTTTTTATCTCCAGCACTTAGCAAAGTGACTGGAGAGTAACAGGTCATATATGCTTGTTGGCCAGCCAAAGGACACTAGAATCCTCTCTCTCTGTGGTTACGTCTGACACTTGACCTGTCCAGTCATTGTCCCTTATTTTTGCTATCCTACTAGCACAATTTCTTTTCAAATCATACATGATGATGACTTTTACAGCATCTCTCACATTCAAGTCACCTAGGGGCACTTAGAAATGCTATGTGGTTTGGGAGCAAGACAGTTCTTGTACTCCAGTTGAATATTCTATTAATAAATATATAATGCATCAGTTCTAATCAAAATGGCAGAAGAAAAATGGAGCTATTCCTTTATGGAGATACTTCTTTATACCACCAAAATGCTCTTTAGCCACCACTTTCCTGAGTGTGTTTTCCTGTATTAGAATGTCCTTGAGAGCAGGAACTGTTTTTTCTTCTATATTTGTATTTTTAGCACTTAACACAGTGTTTGACACATAGTAAATTGGCAATAAATGCCTTTTCATTCATTTATTCACACGATACCTTTTCCCTCCCTTTTTCTTAAAATATTACATTTTTGATGTTTAATCTTTGCTTGTTTTAATGTTGCTTGTCTATCTACTTAAAATTTTACCTGGTTACTGAAGTTTACAAGTTGTGGTTGGAATGTTCTTTAGGTCTGGTTATGATGATGATGATCTAAAACTGATGTTCTTAATTTTTTTTTCTAACAGACTACCTTCTACCTTTCTCCCTTACTGCACTGGCATTCAGGGAAAGCTAGGATACCCTTCCTCAAAATAATGTTTTTAAAAGGACAAAGTAACAAAATAATGGAGTTATTAAAAGATTTTTTAAAGTTCATTAATTCTTGATTAAGAACGTCTTATCCAAACTAATGATGATAACAGCTACCCTTTATTTTATTTTTGCAGAAACTTTTTCACAGAACTCCATGACCTGAGAAAAAATCAATTGGAGCTCAGGAAAAGTAGATGATTTACACACACTGAACACGCTGCTACTAAATGTTAGCCCCAGACTAGGAACCCAGGTCTTCTGACTTCAGGCATACAACCAATGCACTTTATCATAGACTG
Organism: Antechinus flavipes; assembly: GCF_016432865.1. NCBI lineage: Eukaryota > Metazoa > Chordata > Mammalia > Dasyuromorphia > Dasyuridae > Antechinus > Antechinus flavipes. The sequence continues at coordinate 603,512,799 of NC_067399.1, forward strand.
ATAGTAATGGTGATGAAAGACACGTTCCAGTACACAATGGAAAGGAAACATCATTAGTATTTTTTAGCTCAGAGCAAATAGAAATATATCTGCCCTACTGCTTCCCTATAAAAGACATTGGCAATCTAGGCAAAGTGCTTAAAGGCAGGGCAAGAGACAGTGTGGGCTGCCAAAGTAACTTTCTTAAGGCACATGTCTGATTATGTAATACTCCAACTCAATAAACTAATGACTTACAGCTATTCCCGAGTTAGACATAAACTCTTTTGCTTGTTTAAAACCTTTAACAACCCAATGCCAACCACATTTTTAGCTTGTTTCCTCTTGATCTCATTGGCATAGTCAAAATGATCGCCTTTTGTGCATCACCTACACAGAGCAGGACATCTCTGATTCTCCCTTTATCCAGGTTGTCTCCCATGCCTGGAATGTGCTCGCTCCATTTAGAATTTCTAGTTTTCTTCAGAGCATATCTCAAGAGCTACCTTCTATAGGAGGCAGGGTCATACTTCTGGCAGAATATCATAGATGGCTGGAATTGCAAGATTGAAAATTTTGAGGGAAAATGTTGAGGCCTAGAGAAAAGCATACAAGAGTCAGTTGTATAAAAGTGATTCTTGAAGTCCCATCCATTCACAACCTCTGAAGCCTAGCATGGGCTCAGACTTAGGATGCTACAATTCTCTTGACACAGTTTTCCAATGGGAAAACAAATAAGAAACCTGAACTCACACAAGTCATATATCTATGGTGTCTCACTACAATGAGAGTACTACTCTGACTTTTCTCCAATTCACATCTGACTGCTCCTTTGTTCTCTACAACCAAGTCTCTCTGTGGACCCCTGGAATTAGAGTGGTCCCTTTTGTCCAAAGATGCTGCAGTAGCATTTGTTTTGTCTGCTTCCCTTAAATACCTTAGCTCCTGGAACCAGGGGCAGAGAAGTCAATGTGAGCTGAGCTGTCTCACCTCAGCTGCTCTCTCTAGCTGGGACATGGTGGTGGAAAGCTTGCCAAGACAGTTTCCAGTGCCTAGTTCCTTTTCTTCTTTCCTACCTTCAAGCTTTGCTTCCTCTCCATTCCTCCACCCCCCACCTTCTGTCCAGACTTAAGATGAGGAAACTGAAGCTTGGAGACATTAGTTGACCTGTCTTCCTTTTCAGCTTTAGGAAGTTTATTTCAGCCAGTTATGAATCACAATCACTCTGAGCCCCCAGTTAGGAAAATTACTAGCACGTAGGCAGAGGTTGGGCTTTCTGCCTAACTTTACATTTATATCTATCTCTAGTTCATCCCTAGCCTTTTTGTGGTTGAGGGAAAATTCAGTTTACTGGAAACATTTGAGTAATGAAACAGCTGATTATATTGTAATATTTATGGATAGACAGACAAAAGATGAAGAAAAAGGAGACATTTTCTTGGACTCTAGCCTTGGTCTTCTTAAGGATATTCTGGTGGAGTCAGTGGTGCTCTTTGATGTCTCCCTTTTCTGACATCTCAGTCCTACTTTTGCACCTCAAAGGTGTGCTGGAAAGTCACATGCCCTAATTTATGGCATTCCTTCTTCTTCTAGCTAACTCCATGGAGTTAAGTGCCACATTGGATGCAGAAGAAACACCTAATTCTCTAGCTTGTTGGAATTTAGACTTGTTTTCTGTCTTTATTTATCTTCTTCCAATGGCTTTAAAAAGATTTTTTAACATATAATTTAACATAATTTGATTGATTAATATGTATTTTCTGAGCTCAAATGGGATGTTGCTTTTAATCCCACCCTTAAAACACACACGTTATGACTAGAGTAGTTATGAAGTACTGAACAAAACCATTTTTTCAAAATCTTTTCCTCTCATTCCAAATGATTTTAAAGTAGGTCAAACTTCTTTGGTCTAGTATATTGCTTTTAATTTTGTTTGGCCCTAAAATATTAGTAAACTTCCTTTTCTTGATATTGTGCTTTATCATCTGTTTGATAATGCCTCTGCTAATGTTTTTCAGCTACCATATTTAGTTTTTTTTTTTAATCTTTAGTTGGGCCCTTGAAAATTTTATCATTTAGACTTCCTGTTCTGTTCCACTGTTGTTTCTTTCTGTAACATTTTAATATTGTCATGTCCAATACTGAATTACACACAGAAATGTGCTGATCCAGTTTGAATAGGTTCTTGAGAACTGATTGTTAAATTTTCACTGTGAGCATTTGTGTCTCATAAATCATTAAATGCTTCAAATCCAATTTTGATTTATTGGATTTTGGGGGATTGTCTAGACTTAAAAAGTGATGGAGAAAATACTAAAAATTCACATTAAACTTAAAAGTGTGTCTTGGTTATTGTCTTCCTCCCTCCAATCCTGTCAGACCTGGTTGTTTAACATTTAACAACATGTGCATGCCCCATATCCTGTAGGTAGATGGAGTGGAGGATAAACACAGAAGTAGAATCTTAGGATGTTGGACTTGTTTTTAAACCTTAGATCATCTGGTCCATAGTTTACAGATGAGGAAAATGAGAACCATATTTTGGCTTAGTGACCTTCTTAGGGAATTAGGGGCAGAGCTTGGCTAAGACTGGAGAATCTATACTCCCTTTCCAATTAGGGCTATGTTTCCTTGTTGGAGTTAATTAAATGGATTTGGCTACAATAGTGGCCAATAGTTAGGTGGTATAGGATCGGATAGAGTGCTAGCCCTGGGATCAGGAGAACTCGAGTTCAAATCCAATCTCAGGCACTTCCTAGCTGTGTGACTTTGGGCAAGTTACTTCATCCTGTTTGCTTGCCTCAGTTGCCTTATTTGTAAAATTAGCCAGAGAAGGAAAAGGCAAATTGTAATGGACTGAAGCTGAGCAGAGGCACTGAGGTCCGAGCATTTAAGGCTAATTACCAATTGGACAATACTCTATTAGCATATGCTTGAAGAAAGAATGGCCTGCCCATTCTGTGCAAGTTTTATCTGTTGTATAGGAGATTGGGTGGAGGATTTAGGGGGTGGAGTGAGAGAGTGAGAGTCACTCCTGGCTGGATTAGTGTTGGATTCCTCTCCCTTCGTATTGCCATTCCGTTCACCTTCACAAAGAATAAAGATCAAAGACTTTTTTGCTGATCCTGACTCCAGCTGATTCTAAAGTACCCCGGTCCAGTATCTTTGCTAAGAAAACCCCAAATGGAGTTATAAAGAGTTGACACAACTAAACACAGCAACAACTAGATTTGGAGTAGTGGGGAGTTGTGAAATCCCCTCAGTTTGAAAGTAAGTCTCTACATATACCTGGAGACAAGCTCTAGACATATTTTCTTCTTATTAGTTTGTATTATAATAACTAAATGATCTCTTGTCCCTTCCATCTCTATACATTCTACAACACCACCCCCCCCCACCACCTTTTTTTTGCCCCATATTGGATTCTAGTATGGCAGTTTTACAAATATTAATGTGAAAATAAAAAAAAAAAATGTTAGCTTGAAGCATTTTAACTCATTACTCAGGCAGGAAGGTTTGGATGCTGGAAGAATGTGCTTGCTAGAAGTGTCCTTACACAGCATTCCAAAAACCCAAGGCTGCTTCTAAGCAGTTTTTGACCTTAATGGAGTTAAACCTTCCTTCTTTTCTCCAAGGAAGCTGAGCCTAAGAAAGCATCTAATGTACTTGCTTACAAATTTCTCTGGCTTAGTATTTTCCAAAGCTTGTTTACACAGAAGGCATATTTCCATTCCCTTTATTTATATTTCCCTCCAACAGGAAGACCTAAACAGCTTGCAGATCGAATAAGTGTAAATACCTGGAAATGAGAGAGAGAGAAAGAGAAAGAAAGAAAGAAAGAAAGAGAGAGAGAAAATCAAGTCAGTCACAAGGAACAAATGTGGTAGAACTGCTAGTTTCCTGAGGTTCATTCATCTTTCTTTTTCTATTTCTTCTGGGTATGAGTTGTGAGCAGAAGGAAATTTGCATTAGTTTGATTAAAACTCTTACTGTACTGGGTCTCTTTTTCAATCTTTAAAAATGGGAGTCATAATATTCACTGTCAATTTTTCAGTGGTCTTTTAAATGTAAAACCAGCTAATATAAAGAAGCACTTTAAAATAAGTGTCACTTTGATTTTAAATGCTATTATTTGAAGTTTTATTTTAGAATTTTCTTTGCATGTAGTTTTATTTTTTAGGGGGAATATATTTTTAAAAGGTGACTTTTAAAAATAAAAAAAAAATCAACCCCCCTACTTTCTTCCCCTTTTCCTGCCCTCCCTCCCCCTACTAGCTACAGATGTGAAAGAGAGACATGTTTTGTTCATAGAGTCAGGCAAGAGGTGTCTTGCCAACAAGAAGGTAAACTAAAATTAAAAAGATACCACTTGAGTTTCTGAGAGAATGGCTCTTTCCCCCAAAGCAAGGAACATGGATACTGTGGACTCTAGCAGCAAAGCTTTTGACAATGACTCTTTGAAGAAACAATTCCCCACAAATGTTGCTCTGTTTCTGGAAGAAACTACTGATGTGCAGCTGGGATGACTCAGCGGCATTCCCAGATGTCCAGAGATTTGTAGGTATTCCAGCATTTCTTTTAGTAGCTGCTTATAGCACAGTAATAGAAGTAGTGACTCGTGGGCAATGGGTTCTAATAGCATAACATCCTTCCCTTCTCCCCTTCTCCCCTTCTCCCAATAAAAGTGATTATGACATTGAAAGTCTCCTTGGGAGGTAAGTGTCTATGTTGAAATAGAAATTCAGGGTTATGAGGATTTTTTTTTTTTTAGATTTTTATTTAATTTTCCTCCTGATTTTTATGTATCGTTCAGTCTTGTTCATCTTTTTGTGACCTCATTTGAGGATTTTTTGACAAAGATACTAGAGTGATCTGCCATTTCCTTCTCCAGCTCATTTTACATATGAGGAAACTGAGGCAAACAGGATTAAGTGACTTAACCATGGTAACGTAGCTAGTAAGTGTCTGAGGCTGGATTTAGACTCAGGGAGATGTCTTTCTCACAAGATGGTGCTCTAACCACTATACCAAATAGTTGCCCTTTTCCTGATTTAACAAACATTTATTTTTCTTTTCTAAAGGGCTCTTTTAGAGAAAGTTGAGGAAAAAACATGAGGTTGGGTAGGATGGGATAAGTACAGAGACAATTGTAACCAGTATGTGATAATTCTAGAGACTAGACTGAGTAAAGTCCAAATTAGATAAAGAAGAATTCAGAATGTGTTAATCATTTCTAGAGGAGCCAATTTCAAACCTTGAAGATTTATCAATTGGAGAAAAAAAAAATGTCTGAGGGACAACAATGAATTGAGAAAAAACAATGCCATTTCTTTTTTTTTTTTTAATTACATTGTTATTGATGTATTTTTTTAACATCACCATAGTTGCCCAGCACTTCTCCCCTGCTCCTCTGAGTCATTCCAGAAACAATAACAAAAAAAAAAGAGAAAAAAGGTGAAAATACCAATTAATTGAAAAACTATATGCTGAATGTATCACCTCTTCCTTTTACAAAAGGATTGAATTTGGAACAAGACAAATCAATTTGAACAAGGTGCCCATGGAGGTACTCTAGAGTGTCACAGTGAAAATGATAGATTATTGCAAAGACCAGATTGGGATGGGGGGATTTAAAGGCAATAACAGAATTAAGTATAGAATCTGGAAGGTAGCAACAATGGTAGAGCTGGGGCTGGAATTTGCCATTTGTGGCTAAGTCACTTACCTATGCTGGGCCTCAGTTTCCAACTCTAAATTTGTGACTCTTAGGCATCTCCAATTAAATTAGATCAAATGAATACCAAGTGCAAAGGTGTTGCTCTGGAGATTTAAGACCAGAAAAGAGACATTCCCTATCTGTAAGGAGCTTATAATCTATTGGCAAATAGATGGGGATTTTTATGTATGACTTGGTTTGACATATAACAAATATAAAAGTAATAGGAGTTTGAAAGAAGAGGCATGTAATTATGTTTGCTATTATAGGAGGAGTGTTATCGTGTGATATTAGATGGTATAGATGAGAAAACTGAAGCTCAACAACTTAACTAATGGGAACGGCAGTACACACAGATGTATATATGGGTATAACAATAATAATAATAGCTAACATTATAGTGATTTAATGTTTAAAAAGTAAATATTATAAATATCAACTCACTTTATCATCAGAATAACCCTGGGAATATTTCCCATTGTATTTCCATTTTATAGATGAAGAAAATGAGCAGGGTCTTATATCTACGATGAAACTGGATTTGAGTTAGAATCTCTTGTTTTTCAGATTTCACAGTCTGTTCAAGGTACCACTTATCTGCCTGTGTGTGTATTTGTACACAAACACATATGTTGGAATGAATAGTTGACTTTTTTGTCTGTGTGGCTGAAGGCAGTCAGGGTTAAGTGACTTGCTCAGGATCACACAGGGCCTCCTGACTCCAAGGTTATTATTACTCTATCCACTGTGCCACTAAGCTCTTTCAATTTACTTCTTTTCTTTTTTCTTTTTTTTCTTTTTTTGCTGAGGCAACTGGGGTTAAGTGACTTGCTCAGGGTCACACAGCTAGGAAGTATTAAATATCTAAGACCAGATTTGAACTCAGATCCTCCTGACTTCAGGGCTGGTGCTCTATCCACTGCACCACCTAGCTGCCCCAATTTACTTATTTTCTATAAAATATTCATTATCTCCTTGGAACCATAGCAGAAGTATCACCTGCTTTCACTTGCTTTCTGCTTATTTCTAGCTTATTTTCTATCCCTTTTTGGCAGTCGAATGGATGAGAAAATACAAAAGGTATTTTCTTTTGCTCAAGTGAGTCTACAAAAGTCTGAAGTTACAGAATAAACAATAAGGATGTTGTAGTAGATGGTCATAATTGTAGGTCATAGTTGTTTGTGGGAACCCCAGCCATCACATTCTTGTGGAGAAATGATAGAGAAAAAAGAAGCCAAGAATAGCAGTTAAATTTAATAGATTATGTTACCATATCAGAGTAGGATTCATTCCTCGAGAGCTGGAAAAGAACCTGGAGAAGAATTTTCAGGGTATTGTGCTTAGAAATACAAAAGACTTTTTTCTTCCTTGGGAATTTCAAAGACCTCAGCTGGTATTTTTGGCTGCTTTTATGTAACCCTTGTCTTCGGGCAGTTAACATGCAGATTTTTTAATGTGTCTCTTTCCATTTCTGTTTCCAGGGCAGGAAGATCCCAACAGCTTGCGCCATAAATACAACTTTATCGCAGATGTTGTGGAGAAGATTGCTCCAGCCGTAGTTCACATCGAATTATTTCGCAAGTATAGCGAGCATTGCATTTTTATATTTCCACAGGGGCTTTCCACTCAATACACACACTTCAGTTAAGAGAATGTTGTAGTTGAATTACTTTTGAGATGAGCAAGATACTTTAACTGTTATTAAATACACACAGAGACACCCAGACTCATACCTATATATGTATACACACAAATATATACTTATGCATGTGTACATATATACATATGTATACACACACACACACACACACACACACAAATATCCTTAAAGAAGGACAGATAAAGGCTTTTCATTTAGGAAGCTTTCCTATGTGATCTGTCTTAAAAAACCTTTTGTCCTAGATTTTTTTCTCTGATAAACTGCTAGTCATTCTTGCCCTGGAGAGGTCCCTACTTCTATTGCATGGGATTTTGTTTTAACACATTAAGACACTGGTATAAAATTATGCTGCTATATTTCCACATATTTAAAGTCACAGTTATAGAAAATGTGTTCAAGGGCCAAGAAGTTTACGGTTAGTTAGTCTGCTTTGTGGCTCTACGGGCATAGCTCTTTGTTCTGTGTTTCAGGTTACCTTTTTCCAAGAGGGAAATTCCAGTGGCCAGTGGGTCTGGATTCATTGTGTCTGAAGATGGCCTGATTGTTACCAATGCTCATGTAGTGACCAATAAGCATCGGGTTAAAGTGGAGTTGAAGAATGGGGCTACATATGAAGCCAAAATCAAAGATGTTGATGAAAAGGCAGACATTGCGTTAATTAAAATTGACTACCAGGTGAGTCTGCTATATCTGGCATATAATACCTTTCTTTTGAGATATAAGGAGTGAAGAGGTTTGTAAGGAAATTGCTGATTACATCTCTCATAACATCCATTTTCACAATTTTATATAAATTGTTTAATGAGACACCACGATCAAGAAATTCATCGCTTTACTGGTCAGTTGGCGTTGATAGTTTGCTTGTTGGGTAACAGACCCATTTCTCAGACTTTCCTTGAAGCTTTTCCAGTGTGGTAAAGCCTCTAGTAGTTTTTATTCACTAACAGAAATTCTTTTGAATTCAGGATTGTCTTCATATCACAATGACTTATTGGTATAGTACTCTAGTGGAGCTGGAGTTTATGAAAACCATTTATGCTCTATTAGTTTACTTACACTGGAGTTACATAGTTACATACAACTAGCTCTGAAATTGTGCTACATGAATGCCAGCTATCATCATCATTATTTTTATTGTAATATAAATTCCCGTGTAATTTTAACTGTTGATTAGCATTTTTTCCCATGAAAGGCAGATGTTGATGTTAGTCTGCCCCTGTCTTGAAGGACACCAATTTTGAATTGGTAGAGTCCATGTTAGGGTTGTACCAGAAAGACATGGCAATCAGGAGATCTAGAGCCTTAGTTCTAGGTCTTCCACTGTTTCATAGTGAACTTAGTCTCCTTAAAATTCAATTTCCTCATCTGCAGAATGAGGAGTTTGTACTGGCTTGCCTTCCAAACTCTATCAGGCTATGACTCTGTGGCATGTTTATTCCTCCAGAGAAAGTATGTGCTGTAAGAGTCTTTAAGCAATCATAGTAGGTGGTGGTCTAGGTTTTATATCAATTTAGAAATTAGACACAATAATAGCTAGCATTTATATGGTATTTACAATGCTGTGTCAAGTAGTTTACAAATATTACCTCATTTGATTATCATAACAGCTTTTTGTTTTAGATTTTTTTCCCCTGATATATTGCTTGTAGTTCTTTCCCTGGAGAGGTCCCCTGTACTTTTATTGCATGGGATTTTGTTATAATACATCAAAACATTGATACAAAATTATGTTGCTGTATTTCCAAATATTTAAAATTACAGTTATAGTAAATGAAGGACCAAGAAGTTCATAACCAAAAAGTATTCTGCTTTGAGGCTCTATGGGCATAACTCTGTTATTATTATTCTTTCTGTTTTATAGTTGAGAAAACAGAGGTTAAGTGACTTGCCTAAGATCACACAGCTAATGTTTGAGCTGGCATTTGAAAGTACTCTTTTCCTATTTGCATTCATACTTAACCTGGATCTGTCATAATCAGAGTCTAAACAGTCAAGAGTGTGCAGGCTTTTTTAACCTTTACCTAAAAAAAATGGCATTAGAAACATTTGCTTCTAGAAATGACATCATGGGCTGTGTTTGTTCAAGAAGTAAAATCCTACTTGAATTGTGTATCTTTAAAAAAATATATTTTATTTTTTCCCAATTGTTTGTAAAAACAATTTTTAAACATCCGAGTTCCAGATTTTCTCCCTCCTTTTTCTCCTTGAGACAGCAAACAACTTGATATAGGTTACGTGTGTGCAATCATGCAAAACATATTTTCATAATAGTCATGTTGTAAAAGAAAACACAGATCAAGGAAAACCCATGAAAAAAATAAAGTGAAAATAGTATACTTTGATCTGCATTGACTCCATCAGTCCTTTCTTTGGATGTGGATAGCATTTTTCATCTTGAATCCAGTGGAATTGTCTTAGATCATTGTATTATTTTAGAAGAGCTAAGTTATTGAATTGTGTATTTTGGGTTTTTCTGTTGTATTTGCCTTAAAGGACAGTATATTTGTGAATTGCTGTTATTTGTAAATGTTGCTGTTTCAGCATATTGGCAAGAGACAGGCATTTTATGCCCTGTTTTAGAAAAGGAAACAAAAAGAGACTCACTCTGTCACTTTTCTACCACTAGAGTGGGTTAGTGATCTGGCATTAGCCCGTAGATGCCTTTCAGTAAAGTCAAGCTCTCTGTGAAGTTCCATAAATAGTGAGGCGATTATAGATGTATATAATCTAAATTTTCTACATGTTGTATCTCCCTGGATGGAATATTATATTCTTGAAAACAGAGGTGCTTTAAAATTTGTCTTTGTGTTTCCCAGAACCTGACACATAGTAGGAATTTTAAAATGTTTTTTGATTGAATGTATGGCACTAAATTGTAGTAACAATAATAAATAGCATTTATGTTAGACGGGAGGGCTTCCAAAATACTTTTCACATATTATCTCATTCAATTCTCACAACAACTATGGGAGGTGGATAATATGATCATCCTCATTATAAAAATGAGGAAGGGGGTCAAATGATTTATGTTAGACAGTTGTGTGGTGCAGTAGATAAAAGTACCTGGTTTCAAGTCAGGAAGATTCATCTTTCTGAGAGCAAATTAGGATCAGACACTAGTTGTGTGACTCTGGGCAAATCACTTCATTCTGCTTGCCTCAGTTCACATCTTTAAAATGAGCAGAAGAAGGAAATGGTGAACCGCTTTAATATCTTTGCCTAGAAAAGCCAAATCAGCTCATGAAGAGTTAAAATTGACTACAAATCACTGAACAAAAAGTATTTCAGGCTGGATTTGAATTCAAGCTTTCCTGCCTAAGGCCAATACTATATCCACCAAATTACCACTGATTAGTTTTGATTAGCATTAAAGTATTTTCTGCTTCTCCCCATCATAAGAAAATAAAATCTTGGCCTTTGTTCATTTGATTTTGTGTTATTGAAGATAATATTTATTGGGAGCAAATATTTAACATTTTATTGATTTTTTTTTTCCATTTAGAATTAGATTGAAAATCACTTTTTTGGGGGGGGAGGGGTCCTGACTTGTGATTTCATTGGTGGTAGCAAATTCCTGTGAATGCCTCTGGGTTTTTTTCTCCAAGATATAGACTAAAAGAATTGTCAGAAGCCTAGAGTTGCACAATCAGTACATGTGAAAGGTGAGATTTAATTCCATTCTTTCTCACTCTAAGGCAGAGTTTTGTATGCAAGGGTACCATTATGCCTCTCAAGAATTACTTGGTCCTTTAAAAATATGTTTTTTGTTTTTTTTTTTCTGTTGAGGCTAGTAATCCTAGACCTAGAAAAACATCTAGACTTAGAAAACCATAGTTATTAAAAAAAAGTTAACAGATGCCAAGATGTCTTTAGGGTCCCTTTGAAATGTTAGTTAACATTTTAATTTAATTTGTATTATGCGTGCCCAGTTAAGCTTTGAGGAAGGAAGGTGGTAGTTTTGGCCAGTCAACCAATAAGCATTTATTAAGCTTTAAATGAATTAAAAAAAAATGAACAGAAATCTATTTTCTCTCCTTCCCACTCTGAGGGAAAATAATCTGAATTTCTCATGACCCTAATAAATAGCCAAAGTAAAGTCCCAAAATAGCTTTAATAAATAAATAAATATAATATATACATATACACATATATATGCTTATGTGCATATATATAAATGTGGGTTTATAAGTATGTGTGTATATATACATACATGTAAGTATGTAAATATATAAAATTTGACACCCTAAAACCATCGCTTCTCTATAATGGATATTTTATTTTCTTCCCCATTTCATCATTTATCCTTTGTTTTTATCTCAGTCATCTGCAATATTGTATGTAATAAAAAATATTCTTGTACAATAGTAATGAGAAGAAAAAATCTACCTCTTGTTTGTTTTAACCTCTTTATCTATCTTAGTTGTTAGTTAATTAGCATTTTTAAAAGCACTATGTTCCAGGTGCTGTTTTGGATGCTAGAGATAAAAAAACAAATGGAAAGTCTTTACTCTTAAGAAGCCATTACTCTGTTGGGAGAAATAACACACACACACACACACAGTAAATCTAAGGTAGAAGTAGGGGTAATATGGTATGAGCAGCTGGGGGGTTCTGGACGAATTTCATGTGGGAGATGGAACTTTAGCTGAGTTTTGCAGAAAGCTAGACTTTCTAAGAGGCAGAGGATGAAGAGGGAGTACATTCTATGGAGATGGGAGATGGAATGTCATGTCTGAGGAATCGTAAGTAGGATAATTGGGCTGGAATGTAGGAGTGAGTAAAGGGGAGTCATGTCTAATAAGCTTGGAAAGGTGGGCTGGGGCCAGACAGTGAGAAACTTTAAATGCCAAACATTCTTCTGTAGTTGAACCGAATTGGATCGTGGCACTCACCTAGAATGGCTTCTGATCCCAGGAATATATTAGCATGAGGTTTGCCCTGTAGGTCAAGTCATTGTGTTTTGCAGGTGCTGGATGATGTTAAAGATCCCTGGGATGTATTCTGATGATAGACTGATGGGAGAACTGCCTCTAGTGATGAATTAATTCCTAGACAAGATAAGAGTTTTAGGAAAATCTTTTGATCCTGTCACTTGATAGTGTACCTTGGAACCTGGCCTTATGTATAGTATTTGTGATGAAGTAAAGATCAAAGTTTGAGTTTATTTAAGTTGGAAAAGTTAGTGTTTAGTTTGAGTGGTTGGATGAGCAGAAAGATGGCAGTGAGTAGGGTTGAGTGACTGTGGGAATTGGAGAGGGATTGAATACCTGTGTATTTGGGTGAGTTGTCTAATTTGAGGGTGCATTTTTTATCTTTGTGCACTCCTGGATTGTGTGTTCAGAATGTGTTAGTAGTGAGTCTTGACCTGTGGGTATGAGGAAAAGAGTGGCTTCTAGGGACAGGGATATTATGTCTCTTGCTTATATAGTAGATCAGAGAAGCTATTTGGCCCTAAGTATTGTTCCCAATTGCCCCAATTCTGGAACAGCTAGTTGGCACAGTGGATGGAGCAGTGGGCTGGAATCAGGAAGTTTCCTTCCTTAGTTCAAATCTGGCCTCAGATACTTAACTTGCTGTGTGATCCTGGACAAGTCACTTAAACCCTGTTTATTTCAGTTTCCTCATTGTAAAATGAACTGGAAAAGGAAGTACCAAACCATTCCAGGACCTCTGCCAAGAAAACTTTCTAAAAAGGGGTCATAAAGAGTTGGATATGATTAAAACAACTAAATGCAACAGAATTGATCCTAATATATCATTTTTTGAAGCTATGATCACAAAAAGGAAATTATATATACATCTATATATACAGACAGTATAGATCTAATATATATTATAGCATATGTCAGATAGTATATATCTGAATGGCACAGTTTTGAGCCCCTCATAATCACTTGTGTGGGAAAAGAGAGTGCTTTGTGCAGAAAGGAGGAAGAATATGTAGGTTTAGAGACTAAGCATGAGAGTATTTGCCAGAAGGTCTGTGTCCTAAGGTAGCTGTGATTACCTCTCTCCATAACAGCATATAAAACAAACATAAGCAAAAGCTTATCTTAAATGCTGAGAATCCCTTAGGTCATATAATCTGAAACTGTCATATTGTCATACAAACTACTCTTCTGGCCAAGAGTAACTCAATTAAATTTGGCCAATTTTTAAGTGCCTACTATATGTAAAACTCAGCGTTAGGTTCTGAAGTTACACTGAAGAAAAGGAGAGTTGCTCTCAAGAAATTTATCTTTTGGAAAGGATAAAACATTTATGTGTACAGGGAAGCAAAGGCAAAGTCAGTTCAGAAGGGATACAGAGCAGGAAGGGGAATAAAGAAAGAATTCCTATAAATAATGGCAGTGGCCCTTAAGTTGGACCTTGAAGCAACTAGGAATTCTAAGAGGCAGAGATGATGAAGGAATGTATTCCAATTATAAGGAGCTATCCTGGGCTGAGGCTTAGAGACAAGAATTAGTAGATTGAGTTCAGGGAACAACTAGATAACAGGCTGTTGATGGATGCTTACATGTGTAAAAGAGGAATAATAAGAAGTATCTCTGAAATGATAAATGAGGGCTAGATTTTGGAGAGCTTTCAATGCTGGACTGAGAGGAGTTTGCATTTTATCCCAGAAGTAAGAAACCAGTAAAGATTTCTGAGTAGGTGAGTGTGTGGTCAGTCCTATGTCATTTGGATAAAGTATGGACCAGTTTGGGGAGAGAGCTCAAGCAGACCAAAAGTTAGGAAGTGTTCCACTAGTACTAGGCAGGAGGTGACAAGGGATTGAACTAGAGTGGTAATTGTGTAAGTGGAAGTAATTTATCAGTTACTAGAAAAACAAATGAAATTGCATATCCTTATTGATACCTATTTTAAGATTTCATTTCTAGAGAGTGAGCAACTCTGTTTAGGAAAACACTGTTTATTCCAAGAGACCAGAAAAACTGATGCTGTAAATATGGTCTGCCTTACTCATCCAAGCTAACCACATCCTGTAAATCTAACCTGTGTGGTTGGTTATAGATCATTCTTTTTTCAGTCTCCCTTCCCAAATGCATGAAGCAAGCAGTGTTTTTTTTTTTGATTAGCAGTATGTTTATGGATATATATATATGCAATGTACTTATAGATTTTGAACATTAAGAAATGGCTTTTTTGTATCCCCAGTGAGTTATCTAATATTGCAGTTAGTCATTCTAAGTAGACTCTTGATAACTAGTTGCTGATAATATTGTAGAGGAAATTTCCAAATGGGAAAGAGTTAAAACTAGAATCAATTAAGCAAATATTTATTAAGCACATGCTAAGTGCTAGGCACTGAAGTTTCAAAGACACACAAAAATGAAATGATCCCTATCTTCAAGGATTTTATAGTCTAGTCAGGGAAACAACATGTACATGCATGGGGTTTGTACAAAGTGGACATAAGATAATGGCCTTAAAGGTTCCTTCTAGGTTCAATGTTTTACTAATCTGGCTTCTCTTTTTTGCTCCTGCTCATTATGTGTTGTAGGGGAGATTTTTCTTTTTAGTTTGAAGTCCAAGTGAAAACTTGATTCTGGTGTCTGCCTTGACATGTTCAGTCAGGACCTGGAACAGCTTAGCCAGATGAGGCTTCATGTCCTATTTCCGACCTCCCTCTTGCTACCCGTAAAAGTTTAGTCATCCCAGCAGCATGCACGCTATTGACATGTGCTTCTGGTAAAAAAAAAAAAAAAAAAAAAAAAAAAAAAAAAAAAAAAAAAAAAAGAGTGCCTAAAATAATGTGGCTTTTCAAAATGGAATAGGAAATGAAAGAGGATATTGAGCTGTAGGCACCTACACAAAGGACTGCTTTCCACTGACTAAACTGCTTTTCTGCTGATAGTGTTTGGAAGTAGGAGGGCAAAAAGACCTCATCCAGATTTTTCCTTTTGTTCTCTTGTTTCACTAATAGAATTTTCTTGATGTGCTTGAAATTATTTTACATTCTTTGTGGGAAGTGAAATCCCACCTTGATAAAAAGGGAGTGAAACTGTATCTGTGACTTCACTGGCAAGAGAGCTCCTAGATGATGAAACTTCCTCCCTTCACTACCTCAAGTCAAGTAAGTTAGAGTGTTGAGAGAATGGCTGAGAGCAGGTGTCCAGACCAGTTCTCTATCAGTTATCTCACAGATCCCCATTGATCAATACAAGCACAAATGTACAGTGAGTGGGAATGCACGAAATGGAATTTGGTGAATTGAGGATGATCTTGTTGGCTATCCTCTGACAGACAAGAAAAACAGATAAATTGGTTAGGTTGGCCCAAAAGTTAATAAATGGCGGTTGCTGCTGCTGTCAGTCATCTTCAACTCTTTGTGGGGTTTTCTTGGCAAATATACAGAAGTGTTTTGCCACTTCCTTCTCTAGCTTATTTTACAGAGGAGGAAACTGAGACAAACTGGGTTAAGTGAATTACCCAGAGTTATACAGCTAATTAAGTGTCTGTGGCCAGATTCAAATTTTTGGAAGAGCCTTCTTGACTTCAGGCCAGATACTCTATCCACTGTGTCATCTAGCTGCCCAATAAATGATTACACTTAGCAAAGAAATGTTTAGGGTAAATAATGAGATTGACTTCTAAACATGCTCTGTGGTGTGGGAAACAGTCACCTAAATATCTTTCAGTCATTTTGTCAACAATCAGTCAACAAGCATTTATTAGGTATTTAATGTGTGGAGTGCTGAAGATATGCAGAAGGGCCCCAAATAGCCCCTGCAAGGAGCTCCCAGTCTAATGGGGGAGAATTAGGGCATTAATGAAATCTAGAGAGAATCTCTTGCTGGCAGATGGGATCTGGATGATTAAAGTCCTGCTTCCAGCTCTTTCCCCTCTGTTCACTCAGGGACATTGCTCTTCCAAGTAATTCAACTTTGAGTTAGAGAAGATTTATGTATACTTTCCCATCTTGTCCTGCATTAATTTTTCCAAGCCCAAGTATATTAGAAGAAGCTTATCTTTTGAAGCTGTTTACACTTGAGGTTAATGTTCTGCTGCTCTGTCTGTCTGGACTTGTGGAAGGAAACAGGATGTGTTTAAGCTCCTTCTCCTCGCCTTTAGTCACAGAAGAGTCACCTGCCTGTCTTGGGCTAGGAAGCATCATTCACAGTGTGCAGCCAAGTCCGGCCCCAGGATACAAAACACATGTCCCTGTCATGCATCAGCAGACATGGACCCTGGAGCAAGATTTTGCTTTACTTTGAGAACTTGAGCTACAGGAAGCAGAGACAGCATTTCTGGTGTGCATATCAACATTTTAATGGGCAGCAGCTTCAAGAGCAAACAAGTTCATCTTTAAATATGTCTTGCTTCCAAATGTGCCTAACAGGAACCACTTGTGGAATTGGCAGTTTATTAGTATTCATTCAAAGCTTTACCCTGGAGAGTTTCCTCTTTTTTTTTTTTGGTGGTAAGCCATTCAAAAGAGATTTTAAAAGGTGGGAAATGTGTTTCAAATGAATGGAGAAGCATTGTTTGCCCAGGAATGCAGTTCTGAAGTGCCAGGGAGGTTCTGAAGGAGATAGGAGGGAACATTTAGTGCAGGAATTCCCCATTTTTTTTTTTAACTCTTTGTTTCTCTAGGCTTTATGTAAGCCTTCCTGTATCCCCTATTCAATATTAAAAGAAATAAATTCTAGATTTTGTCACATATGTGAACACAAGATAAACCTTCCTGTATTCCTCTTTAATATGAAAGGAAATAAATTCTGGATTTATCATACTGTGAACATAAGATAAATCTTCTTATATCCCTTTCAATATAAAAGGAAATCAGTTCTAGAGTTTACCATACATGTGCATGTAAGAAATACAAGAGATAAATTTCAATAGGAATCTGATTATTTACTATATATCCCCCATACCTCTTTTCATACCCAATAGAAAGGAGGAGAGAGAATAATATATACCTTCAGGTTGGAAACTCCTGAGTTAGAATAATTAGAATGGACTGTCTTATTCTGACCCAGAGACTTACTAGCTGTTGGCTCCACTTTTTATTAGATTATATTGCTTCTAGGTAGGGAGCAAGTGCACAATAAACATTCTTCCCCTTTGCCCTTGGAACATATACCTCCTCAAAGATTCCATTGAACTTTCTAAACTCATCCATTTTAGAAGAGAGAAAAAATTCAAACTTTAAAGCTGTTCTACTTTATTTTTTTATTTATTTTTTAGATTTATTTAAAAAAATTTTTTTTAGCTGTTCTACTTTAAACTTGATAGCATCTTCTCCAACCTCCTTGATTTTCAGAAGGGGAAACTGAGGTCCAGAGATGTGAATTCTTCCTCAAGGTCACACTTGGTCATACAAGGTCACACATACTGGATTATTACCAGGGATTTCTGACTGTTATCCCAGTGTTCTTTCCAGTACATGGTGATTATGGGGATTGATCAAGGATATGGCTTTGCCCAGAAGTGCAACAAGATTCCTGGTGTTTGGTGGCTCCATCTGCTCCACATGGTAATGTTGTTTCCTGTGGGTATTCTGCCCAGGTGCACAATCTCTGATGAGATTAGCATTTGGAAAATAGCTGGATTGAAGTTTGTGTATTTTTCTTTCAGTGCACATAAACTAGATCCCCTCTAGCTCCAGTGCCATCCATAGTCCTGTTTGAAGTGGCTGCTAAAAGGCAAATTTTTTGGAGTGCGATTATTTTTTCAGAGGGCTGTTTCACTGCTGAGTCTGCTGACAGCAATAAAGTGGATTGTCGCAACCAGACACTGAAAGTTGTGGGAGAAAAAGAGGAGTGAGTAAGAAGGGACGAAGGAGAAGAAAATCAAAGTAGAGGAGAACAAATGGAGGAATCTCTACTCTTTGACTTTATCAAGACAAATTATATTTGTGAAATGGACTGGAGATAACATATGATTAATGCTTACCAGTGAGAGTGGCTCTGTTCCTGGTCCCTAGATTGACCCTTTGGAGAAATCACTAACAATGCATAATGGCATGGGGAAAGAGGAATGTCTTTAAAAGCCAGGATTCAGTTGTTTTGATTATAACAACTAGGTAGTCACTACCTTAGTCTTTGTAAATAAGATTGAACCAAATGGGGAATGGGGACACAGTAGTGATTGGACCCTTACCTTGAAAAATCCAGATAGCAGAAGGCAACCAGTTAAATTCAGGCTCTCTCACTGAAATTTCAGATAACATTCCATTGTAATCACAAGGGAAACCTCTCTAGTCCTTCTGCTGAGTTTAAGTGAAGTGAGAATCCAAAGGAAATTTGGCTTCTTATAGTGCCTTTGAGGTTTCTAATAACTTCCCATAAAGGAAATGTTTGTTTCAGGCATGCTTCAGGACTTTAAATCATCTTCAGTTGCTCCTCTCTGAAAGATACCAAAGCTTCTGGTGCATTCTTTGGTTAGGAAACACTTTGGCTTTAGACTGCTCTGTGATTTCACTGGTGTGGACACCCCCTTCTGTAGCAGCTTACAACTTCAATGGGTTTTTTTTCTTATGTGATTCTAGCCCATGTCTTTCATAAATGCTCTCAAGAATCTACCCAGTGTAGTGGAGAGCTCTTTTGGGATTAGCAACATTGCAGTTCTCCATCTATCGTCTCTCATCTGTTACACATGACTGTTTTGTCTTTTCTTTTAAATTAATTTGTATGTATATCTCATATTTTTATATCACCAACATCTCCCAAATATCCTCCTCTTCCTCCTTCTGCAGAGCTATCCTTTATAACAAAGAAACAATGAGAAGAAAAAAGTTCAGCAAAACTAACCAAAATATAAAAAATGTTGGAAAGTATGCATTGTTGTATTTCTGCAAAGAAAGAGGAAAATATTCTCATTTCTTCTTTGGAGCCAGGCTTGGTCATTCATTCTACATTTTCTGGTCAAATTCTTTCTTGATCATGTCTGCCTCATCTACCACTTCTTGAGAGAAAGTTATCATTGGAAATATACGCTGGGGTTCTTCCATTGTTCTTTGGGGTACTTGTGTGTAGTAGCTCGAGTTCTAGGCTTGGAGTTACCAAGTTCAAGTTCAGTCTCAGCTAATGGTGTGACCCTTGAAAAGTCACAAACAAGCTTTTTTAAGCTTCAGTTTCTTTTGTAAAATGGGAATAATGATAATATTCAAGACGAAGAGTTGTGAGGATAAAATGAAACAATATTTAAAGCAGCTTGAAACCTTTAAAGTACAATATAAATTCTAAATATTGTTGTTGTTATTATAGTTGTAATTGTCAGTATAGTGAGAACAGGTCTTGTTGAATTATTCTCTAAATGATCTAGGAGATTTTCTGGATCTCTTTTGACATGAAAAATTAATTGTTCATTTGTCCATTTGTTGTACACATATGCTAAGCATTGAGAGAGGTACAAGACTGAACCATCCCAAATTCCCATTACTGTAAATATCTGGAATAACACTCGGAGAGGGGTGGTGAAGAGGATACATTGGGAAATTGTACTCTGGAAAAAGAATTAGATTTGTTCTGCTTGGCCACAGAGAGCATAGGCAGGTAAATATTGGCTCATTACAGAGTAAAACTTCCTATCAATTAAGAATGTTCATAAATGGAAAGTGTTGCCTTGGGGAGAAGTGAGTATTCCAGCCTTGGAAGTCTTCAACTGGAAACTGAATGACTTTGTCAGGGGCCAGGAATTAGCTGAACAGGTATCCCTTCTAACCACACAAATCGGTGATGATTTTTCCATGAGGAGTAAGATCACGCTATTGCCCAAAGGGCTATTGCTCTTACACTAGGCTTTCTACTCTCGTGTGGGCTGGTTCCTGCCAGACCAGCGAAGCGGGTGGTGATGGGTATGCTTGCTCAGCAGCCCAGAGCTGTTTGTAGATATGGAAGGCTAACTGGAAGAAACAGAATAGTGAAGACAGATGGGAATGAAACCTGGGAGATGGCTTTTGGTTAAGTGTGACTCATCTAATAGCACATAGCCCAGTCAGAGAGTTCTCCTTCATGAATTTTATTTTCAGAAGGAGCTGCTTAAAGTAGGGGATGGGAGTTGCACATGGGAAATTGTTTTTAAGCAGATTTCTAAAATCATTTGACACATAATGTAAACATTTATATTCAGATCTGTTTCCTAGCTTTTCCAGAGTTGGTCAGGCATTCTTGTAGAACAAGATGATTTTCAGCAAGTTGCTTTTAGCTGTTTTTGTTTTGGGTTTTGTTTTATTTCTTGCCTTTTTGGCAATTCTTTTTCATTCTCTTCTTTCATTTCATTTTCATTTTTAATCTCCCATGTGTTTTGCATGCTGTCTCTGCTTTTCTTTGGAAATAATGTCTATTCAGTGATACCATTGGTTATTCAGCTCCTTTAAGAACTAGATCTCTTACAGGGCTTTAGAAGACTGCGTGAATGGAGTTTCATTTATATTAAAATATGGATTTCTTAGCATTTTTAGGGTAAAAATCATCATTTCACTAGGAATGTAAATCCAGACAGATATCAGAGGTGCAAATGGCTTCACTGTTCTGAATAAGCCATATGTTCAGAAGGTTTAACTTAAAGAAACGTGTTGGGGAGGTTTCTGAATACATTTTCTTTTGGAATGTGAAAATATTACAGTTCTCCTAAACTATCAACACTGGAAACCTTTTTGTATTCTTTGGCACCATTTTAATAACTTTGTTGATTGTTAAAGGACATTCTTTGGTCACATATTTTTTCCTTAATATGGTAATGCCTATTTTTTTTTCCTGTTTAAAGTACCTTCTAATATCCAGGAAGATAAAAATAAGGCATTATTTATGGTGATGGCAAAGCTGTTCCAAGGGACTAGTAGGATTGCTGTGCTGTAATAAAATCCTAATTTGTGTGTTCCGCTCCCTGACCCTGGCCTCCAGAATGCCTTCTATCCCTTTTCCTCTTCCATGAAGGATTATCACTTTGTGTTACTTTTCATAGTAAACCAAAACTAGAACAATTTGTCTCTGCTCTTTACTGGGTGATAGATTTATGCCACATTCTTTATGAGACTGGAGGTCTGCCTCAATAAGAGGAAATCTAGCCCTTCTTCTCAGTATACATTAAAGTGCTCTTTATTAATCCCTGGATTATTTAAAAAGTTATTATTATGATTATGTGTTAAAGTTGACTGACAATTCACACAATGTTGGGTACTGGTGTTTAGTTGGTGGAACTGAGTTTTTCTCTCTCTCCTTCTTTTCCTCCTCTTTGTCAAACCTATTGCTTTGGACCAATTCCAGCCAACATTTTGAGATTTAATTGTCATGGACCTCCAGGATAATATAGTATTTACAGTTTGTCAGTTTTACATTGAGTTTTTTCATGATAATCCTGGGAAACAGGTAGTACGAGTATTATTAGTTCCATTTTAAAGATAAGGCAACTGAGCCTCAGATAATTTGAGTAACTATAGATTTAAGTTGAGTAACTTATCTATAATCATGAAGCCATGGTACCAGCTAGAATTTGAATTTAAGTCTTCTGACTCTAAAATGCAGGAGGCTTTTTTTTCCTATTCTACATAATAATGCATAGATTTATGTTCATATGTATATATGCATAAATGTGCCTACCATTTATTTTAAAAAATAATGGTTTAATGTAAGGCAAGTTTGAGTATAATGTGTATAGGTGCCTAGTTTGTGCTGAATATGTCTTAGGATCTTAGATTGCTTGAGCTGAAATAGAACCTTAAAGACCATCAGACATGGAACAAAAATTCACAAATCTAATGCTGTTTCCACTATTCTACAATGAAAATGTATTCATTTTTGTTTATAGAGGGAAGGGAAGAGAAGAAAATGAATCTAGCATTTAAGTTCCCAATATGTGCCAGACATTGTGCTAAGTGCTTTAAGTATATTATACTTATTATATTTTAAATATATTATCAAATAAAATACCCTGGGAGGTAAATGCTGTTATTAACCATATACTACAGATAAGGAAACTGAGGCTGACAGCAATTAAGTTACTTGACCAAGATCATACAGTGGTAAATATGTGAAGATACATTTGAACTTACGTTTTCCTCATGCTAGGTCCAGCAATCTATCCACTATACTACACTGTTTCTAGACAGAACCTTCTTGTTCTCATTTTACAATAGTGAACTAAGGTCCTTCCTCCTCTTTTCCCCATGCATCTCTTTATGAAGTTTTTCTTAACACTTAATACCCAAGAGGTCTTCAAGTTTGGATAAGAAAAAAATTTTTCACTTTTATTTTTACTAATCTCTAATTGAAATTTAGGTCGGTTTTTTTAGATAGTTTGTTTTGCATTTTAACTCTTTTTTGGGGTGTGTGAGTGAGGCTATTGGGATTAAGCGACTTGCCCAGGATCACACAATTATTAAGTGTTAAGTATCTAAGGCTGAATTTGAATTCAAGTCTTCTTGACTCCAGGACTGGTGCTTTATCCACTTTGCTATCTAGCTGCCTGAAAGTTAGTTTTTTTTTTTTTTTTTCCAAATGAATATAGGTAACAAGCATTATTCTGATGAAGAATGCATAGGCTTCATTAGACTCTCAAAGTGGATCTATGATAAAACAAGTTAAAAACTCTTGATTTATAGGATAGTTGATCTAGAATGATCAATTTTTATAAATGTGCCATGAATAGCTGAATAACATGCATATTCTTTTTCTTTTTTGGTTTCCATTCATTTATTGCCAGAGATTAATTTTATTTAACTTTTCCATTCAGGTCCTTCACTTCTTTTGCAATAGATCTGAGGAATTTTATTTTATGATTTTTTTTTTGAAATATAGTATTTGTTCTTTTCGTTTGATCATGATTTTCTTTTTTTTTTCTTTTTTTTTTTTAATTTTATTTTATTTAATAATAACTTTGTATTGACAGAATCCATGCCAGGATAATTTTTACACGACATTATCCCTTGCAATCACTTATGTTTCGTTTTTTCCCCTTCCTCCCTCCTCCCCCCCCCCCCAAGATGGCAAGCAGTCCTATATATGTTAAATATGTTGCAGTATATCCTAGATACAATACATATTTGCAGAACCGAACAGTTCTCTTGTTGCACAGGGAGAATTGGATTCAGAAGGTAAAAATAACTCGGGAAGAAAATCAAAAATGCAAATAGTTCACATTCATTTCCCAGTATTCCTTCTTTGGGTGTAGCTGTTTCTGTCCATCATTTCTCCAATGAAACTCAGTTTGATCATGATTTTCAAAAAATCCAAAGACTTTTAAATTATCATCTTTCCTCTATAGAAACTATTCTAGTTTTTTTTTATAATATCTTCTTTTCTTTCCCTCAAACTTTTTACTTCATTCTCATTTTTTTTTTTCCATTTTCTTATAAAATCATTGATTTCTACTTGTTCCGTTCTATTTTTTCAGGGAGGTTACTATTTGGGCAAGGTTTCCTATATTTTTTAAGAGCTATTTTTTTCCCCTTTCAGTTTTCTTTTTCTCAATTCTCATTTCATTTTTTATTTCTTTTTTCATTTGTCATCCTTATGTAGTCCTTATGTGCCAAAGTTATTTTTGGGTTTTCTTCTGATTTCTCATTTTTTGCCTCAGTTCTTGGTTTGAAGTTTTGTAAATAAAGTACCCTTTAGCACTTCTGAATGGGTTAAGTAAATAAATCATGTTTGATCCTCTCTGTATTCTGAATATTACTTGTGGATCTGGGAGGGATGATTGATATCAGATCCCATTTCTGCCTCAGTCCTGGCTTTTGTTTCAATTTCTTGGCAGTCCACTGTGGGTTCAGATCTCAACTACTGCTTCTCATTCTTTGTGCATGATTCTTTTTTGAAGGTGGATCAGGGAGAGTGGCTCCTATCTCATCCAGGTTGAAGAAAAGTGACCAACTCATGGGCTGACTCCACTACTGATTGGCAGATGAGATTTGACTTGCCTCTGTTTTCAGTCTGGACTCTTCCCTTTCCTTTCTCCCTGCTTAGAAAGTTTGACTTCCCTCTACCCCACTGCAGGGGTAGAATTCATCATATTGATGCTGGAACTTACTTCAGACATTAAATTCAAATTTTGAATTCCCCTTTCCTCTCACATTCTCCCTTTCTTTCACACCATTCTCCCTTACTCTCCTTCACAATTTCTCTCTCTTCCTGTCTTTCTGTCTCTTCCTTCCTTTTTTCTCTTCCTGCCTCCTCCTATCTCCCTCTTTTTTTTTCCTCCGAGGCCAAAAAAAGAGACTTAATCTGACAAGATGTCTCAGTGAAGATGTTTAGTCTGAAGAAGAAAAGATTTAGAAGGACGGCATGATATCTGCCTTCAAGCATTTGAAGGGCTGTCTTGTAGAAAAAAGGATCACACTTATTTTGTTTCATCTCAGAGGGCAAAAGTAGAAGAATTGCAGATGGGCAGATTTCAGTTTGACTGTAAGGAAAAACTTCCTGACAGGTAGAACCATCTAAAAGGAGGAAGAGGAACTGTTTTAGAAAGGGAGGATTTGTCTTCATTGGAACTTTTCAGGTAGAGGTGAGATGACGATTTACTAGACACTTTGTCAAGGGCATTCTTGCTCATATTTATATTAGATATTACACTAGACTTCAGAAGTCCCTTCCAGCTCTGAGACTTTGTGACTATAGCATCACATTGATAAAAGGAAAGGAACTGAAAGGATAATATGTGGTGACAGACAAATGGTTTGGCTTTCATTAAGTGTACATTTTTCCTTGTCTGAATGCCATGAAATATATACAGTTGCTAGCCATTAAGATTTTATTTAGGAATATTTACATTTTATAGTTGAAACAATAACATTAAGGAACAATTTCAAATGTTAAGCTTTTTCCTCTGCTCTCCCTTCCTACGCCACCACCATATTTTGGCATTTTAATAAGCCTGTAAGCATTTCTTTTCGAAATTTAAGGAGGAGGTAAGTATTGCTAGAGCTTGTAGTTTGTGAATTGAGGGTCAATTTCAGGCAGACAGAAATTTTTCCTTTAGCACTCATTAAAAATAAAATAACACAAAAACTTTTCTAAGGCATGTGTGCACAACATGGCTATATTATTTTGTCTGTGTATATAGGCACTTTCTTTAATTTTTTTTTAATTTAAAGAAAATCAAAGGCTAGCATAACTATTTCCAGAAGACATATTGAGTCACACAGATAAACTGCAGCCAACTTGTGTAACTTTAGCCTTTGAAGCAAATGTTAACCAGCACAGGACCCAGCTGGAAAACTCGGCACAATGAAAATGTAGGGTGCTGGCCAACAGCTGGACTGGTTGCCTCCTCCTCCAGTGGCCAAATGCAAATTCAGCAACAACAAGGTTTTTTTTTTTTTTTTTTTTTTTTGGTGACATAAGAGCATTTAGGATTTTTCACTTCGCAGGGAAAAAAGTGACTTCAATTAGTGAAGGAAGACATTGCCAGTTTTCTCCTTTGGCTCTTAGTTTACTCATTTTCACATTTCTTCTTTCTTCTTTAGAACCTTGACAATGGAAGTTACCAGAGAAAGGTATCATAAAGGGTGATAGTGAGGGCACATAGGAGTTAGAGTAAATTGAATTCTCTAAAAATCCTGATTGGTACATTGCATTGTGTGATCATTTCAGTTGATTTATTGGTTTAGCCAGTGCTGCTGGACCTCTTCCTCTCTCTTGAGGCTTCAGAAGTTGCTAGGGATCTTACTGTGTTTGGAGAATTGTACAAAAACAATGTGTTATTTTGAGAAGACTTTTGATCCTACTTAAATTGCATTTAGATAAGGTCCTTGACACATAATTTGTTATATTGTGCTAAAGTGATCAGATCCCCTAAAATACTCTCTGAAAGGTTTGTTTAGTAATTGGAAAGGATAAAGTCATTTGAGCTAGGACCATACACTAGTACATCCATAGAGTTGGGAGAGACCTTACAGATTATCTAGTTCAATATCCTTGCTGGCTTAGATTGAAAGATTTATCCATGGACTTAGAGCTAGGAATTGACAGAAATAGGCTGCAAATTCAGTGTTCTTGCTTCCCATTTTTCCACTGTCATGTTCCTCCAAAATTAGAGATTATTATTATTATTTTTTATATTTTTGTTACTCTTCACCAGTCCTCCCAACCTCTTGCCTTATGAGATGGCTGTGTATCTTTGAGTAAGGGATAGGAGGTACTGGATTTGTGGTTTTATTGGTTTAAGAATTTTCTGGGTGAGGAATTAAATTCCCTCTACTAATGCAGGTTGGCACTTTCATTGCAATTTATAGTCTTAAAGAATTGCCAAGTAGACTTGCCTGGAACCACAAAGCCCATATATATCAGAATATACCCAGGTCTTCCTGGCTAGCCACTTTGTTCTTTGGAACCACGCTGCCTTTCTCCTACTCTCTTAGAGTAAACTTAAATTTAATTATTCTGTTGAGTCCTACTTCAGCTTAAAAGCTATGGAGAATAGATTTTTGGTGTGTGCATAGTCCAAATCCCCCATAGAATCTGAACACAAGTGTCATAGTTTACTCTCTTTACATCCCCATCAAATTTTTTAGTCCAGACTCATCAAATAGTACTCATTCGTTCTTCTTAGTTGTTGTTTACTGCCATACACATTCATTAAGAAATATGTCATTTCTGGACAAAAGTTAGCTTTGTGTTGGTGTTTCTTATATATAAATTCACATCTTGGTCCTTCTGTCC
The DNA here is from genome assembly GCF_016432865.1 of Antechinus flavipes. Classification (NCBI taxonomy): domain Eukaryota; kingdom Metazoa; phylum Chordata; class Mammalia; order Dasyuromorphia; family Dasyuridae; genus Antechinus; species Antechinus flavipes. The sequence goes on from NC_067399.1 coordinate 603,539,755, forward strand.
TTTATTTTTAGCCACAAATTTTCTTTATAATCTTATTTCCCTACTCTCTTTTTTAAGTCAACCCCAATAGCCAGTCCTGAGACCTTAAATTACAAGAGTTCTTAATCTGGGGTCTGTAAACTTTAAACAAATGATAACTATTTTAACATATTTGATTTCCTTTTTAATCCTGCTTTATTTTATATATTTAAAACCATTATTCTGAGAAGGGGTTCATAGGCTGCTAAAGGCATCCAGTCCCTGTTTTAGAACATAGTCACAACTCGGACCAACCAAGGATTAGGAAGCGAAACCTTCACAACTTCCTCTAAGCCACTAGGTACATCTTTCAACTTTGTGGTTTTTTTGAATCACAACCAGCTCTAGCTGAGCTGGAACAGGCTGACCTTGCCAGTTAAATCTATGGCCACCATAACATTCACAGGATCATAGAGTTTTAGATTTGGGAGAGATTTCAGAGGCCACCTTGTCTAACCTGTATCTGACCAAGAATCCCCTCTTTAACATGTCTAGTCAGTCAATCACTGGTCTAAGAGCCTTAGCTTTTAAGAAAGGCCCATGGGATCCATTCATATGATAGATCTGCTTGTTCTTCTTTGCTGACTGCTTGGAAACTACCAAAGAGTCTTATGAAGCTTAATAACTCACTACTTTTTTGGCACAGTATCAAGGGTCAAAGAAAGAAAGAAAAGCAAAAAACAAACCCTTAGCTTTGAAGGAGCTTGAGATCCAAATGGAGAAAGGAGGCTTCAGCCATGGGATTTCTTTATTTCAGAGGATTTCTGAAGCATTGGTCTATTAGGTGGAATCTTCCTTTCAGGAAATCTGTAAGCTTAGAGAAAAGGCAGTATTTCTTTCTGGGCTCCCAGTCTATGTTTGCATATCCAGACCTCTCCAGAGCCTTTGATCCAACCCACAGCCTGCAAATTCTCACCTTCTCCTAATTAACACTGTTTTGCATCAGCTGCACATGGCTCCAATTGGCTGATCCTCTAAGTCTGCAGAATATTCTCAAGTACTTCTTGCTGGTATGACCAGCATCTAAAGTTGGTTCCAAAGGAGTCAAGGTGTTGGAAATTTTAAATTTAAAATAACACATGGTGCTTGCATCCCCTGCAAACTTTCAGAATAACTTCATGCTATGTCATCTTATTCTTACAACAATCTGCGGTAGAGAGAATTATGTTCATTTTTTTCCTGAGGCAATTGGGGTTAAGTGACTTGCCCAGGGTCACACAGCTAGGTTAAGTGGCTGAGGCCAGATTTGAACTCAGGTTCTCCTGACTTCAGGGTGGTACACTATCCACTGCACCACCTAGCTGTGCTGTTCATTATTTTCATGCTGTTCATTATTTTTATTGATGGATAAAGAGAATGAGGATATTGTCAGGATCAGATCCCTTGACAATGACACAGGTAAGCCTAAGAAAATAAGGAAAAGAGTCCCTGAAGGAGTTGTCAAGGAGGCAGAAGAAGGTCTTTATTGCCTAGCCTTTGATGTCTTCTGTCCCCAAGATCCTAAGTAGCTTATTTCTGTCATTGTTCAGTCATTCAGCTGTGTCTGACTCTTCATGACCCCAACTATTCAGGGGGTTTTCTTGCCAAAGATACTGGAGTGATTTGTCATTTTCTTCTTCAGTGGATTAAGGCAACCAGGGGTTAAAGTTGGTTATAGAAAAACATTACATTTTTCTAGGGGAACACACAATCTAAGAATATAGGGGGAAGATTTCTAAGTATCCAAACTTGCTTAATCTGCTTTAATTCCGTTTCCAAAATGTAATGCTGAACTGTGCTTTAAATGAGCCAGCATAAATGACAGCCAAGAAGCTTGGATTCTTCCTGCTTTTATCTGTTGAAGAACAGAGTGGTACCTTTCTTTGTTACAGCTGTTGGAAGCAGCTATTGCTTTCCTACATCAATCAACTCCTCTGACTTCCTGATCATAGTAATAGATAAGCCAAGTGAATTCTCAAGATTATTTCATTTGATCAGTCAGATTTCTAACTGCTGACCTTCCCAGCTGCCTTTCATAATTAGAATCCCAGGTTGATTTTCCTTTATTGATGGATAAAGAGAATGAGGATATTGTCAGGATCAGATCCCTTGACAATGACACAGGTAAGCCTAAGAAAATGAGGAAAAGAGTCCCTGAAGGAGTTGTCAAGGAGGCAGAAGAAGGTCTTTATTGCCTAGCCTTTGATGTCTTCTGTCCCCAAGATCCTAAGTAGCTTATTTCTGTCATTGTTCAGTCATTCAGCTGTGTCTGACTCTTCATGACCCCAACTATTCAGGGGGTTTTCTTGCCAAAGATACTGGAGTGATTTGTCATTTTCTTCTTCAGTGGATTAAGGCAACCAGGGGTTAAAGTTGGTTATAGAAAAACATTACATTTTTCTAGGGGAACACACAATCTAAGAATATAGGGGGAAGATTTCTAAGTATCCAAACTTGCTTAATCTGCTTTAATTCCGTTTCCAAAATGTAATGCTGAACTGTGCTTTAAATGAGCCAGCATAAATGACAGCCAAGAAGCTTGGATTCTTCCTGCTTTTATCTGTTGAAGAACAGAGTGGTACCTTTCTTTGTTACAGCTGTTGGAAGCAGCTATTGCTTTCCTACATCAATCAACTCCTCTGACTTCCTGATCATAGTAATAGATAAGCCAAGTGAATTCTCAAGATTATTTCATTTGATCAGTCAGATTTCTAACTGCTGACCTTCCCAGCTGCCTTTCATAATTAGAATCCCAGGTTGATTTTCCTTCATTGATTGCCTAATCAAACCAGAGAACATTTATTCAGAGAGAAAAGTAAAGAAAACATGCTGGGCTGAATGTCTGATGATTCTTTAAAGATGTTGGGCATCCCTAGGCAGATAATTCAGGAAGAGAGACATCTGTGAGCCAGTGCTCTTATTCCTGGATATTGTTTTACCAATGATATGGTAAATTCTCTGTGTATCTTCCCTTGCTCAGTAAAACTGTTTGCTTCAAGGCAACGATACCAGTGATAGGAGTTGTTATTGGTTCTGATTGTGAGTGTTTATGTGTAGGAGAAGAGGGAGGGAAGGAAGGAGAGAAGGAGAGAGAGAGACAGAGATACAGAGAACGTTTTTACCTACAACTAGCATTTACTTATTTACATTGCAAGTCACCAGAATAATACCGTTATGCCTACTGTCTTGGTGACATCTGCATTTTTGATTTCTTCACCCTCTTGACAGAATGATATTTTATTTAGTTTTAAGTTTTGGGGGTTACTTTCCAATGCTATTGAAATCATTAAGAAAATTGGAATGGAGGATCTGTGAGATATTTTGCTTGTTTTATTTAAATATGTGTGGAATTTCCTCCACTGTCTTTAGACTCTTTTCCTTTGTCACCATTAAACTGCAAATGAATATGATTTGTGAAAAATGGATGGAAAATTAAATTGCATAAAACTTCCTGTGTTAAAGAATTTTTCTGGCCAAAGTATCTGAGCCAAGGATTGGTAAGGCTATCTGAGTTATTGTATATTTTTGTGTGGCCTCTTCCTTTCTAATTATTTTGTTATGTGAGACATAGCCTTCATAATTGGCCTTTTCCCCTTTTATGATGAGAGTCACTTCATATTCACACTGCTGATTTGACTTCCTTTCTTTCTAAAACTTGACTTATTTTTGTTTCCTTCAATGTTTGAGGTAACAGTGTGAATCTTAAAAGGGGTCACAAACATGGCTGTTTAAGCAGTTTTGGTACTTTTTCATTTTATCCTCAGAATTTAAAACAAAATAATAATCCACAATATTAGGATGTCACTCTGATTTCCAAAACATTCAACATGTCCAATATTTCATTTGATGAGTTAGAGAGATCATGTATCATTATATTCATTTTACAAATAAGGAACTGAGGTTCAATAGGTTGTGAATTCATTCCAGATCTTCTGAGTCCAATGATTTCTTTCCACTCTATGCTCACTGCCTGCAGAAGCAGTTTTTTTTAACTGAGGCACTGGAGAGAAACATGCAAGTATATGTCATTTATAAGGAAGCATCCCATGTAGAATAGGTATCAATAACTACAACCCAAACATTAGTCCAATTCTACCTGGACTTTTCTGGATTCTATTCTTAGGGGTTTATATCTCAGAACTGTTGGGCTGACAGGCTCCCTAAACCTATTGATGCTATCAACCATCAATGGCAGTAGTGGAAAGTAAACTATCTCTGAAGAGACTCTATGCCAGCTAGAAACAGAGGCCTAGAGTTCAAATATGATTAGATGCTTTCTACCTATGCTATCTTGCAAATTTAATTGTAATTATCAATTGCCATGAAATAAATACAATAAAACCAGTTGCAATGAAATAAATGTGCATTCCCCCTTCCATATAAGGTCGTGGCTCCTTAAACATTTATATTTATAGATTCTCTGCTTAGAACTTTTGATCAAGATGGCTTCTGAAGTCTCTACTAGTCCTAGACTGCTCAATTTTGGGATCCTATGAGCTATCTGAGATTGTTGATTTATGTAGATCATATTAAGTACAAAGTAGACTCCACAGATATAGTGTCCATACCTTTTAGGAACTTAAGTTGAGAGATGGCTCTGTTGTAACTGCTCCAGAGGGAACATATAGACATTGGAACCAAACCAAATCTCGGTACAGGAATAGAGTCTAAGGGATTTTATGCTTTCAGAGCAGGAGCCAAGATTTTGCATGTAATTGCACTCATTGCCCATATCGACATTTCATTCTTTTTAAAAAAAAATTCCCCACTGAGTAAAACATGTGTCTAGACATTTGCTGAAAAAAAAAATGCTAATTTCCTAAATAGCAGGTTGGCTAGTTTATATATTACTGTCTTAAGCAGACAGGCCTGAGGTGAGGATTAAGACTGGAAAAGATCCTGGCTTTTATTCAATGGAGATGGATCCCAACGCTATTGCTGGAGCTATTGCTGAATATGCAATTTAGCTAAAGCCAACTTTGGCCCCATAGTGGGTTAACTAGTGCAATGGCCAACCAGACCAGCCAGTATCATCATCTTTTCCTCATTCTCCAATGTCTTTATGCCTGCAATTAGTATTAAGGAAGAAAGAAGAAGAATGCTTCTCATGCTTTTCTCACTTAATTCTTCTACTTTTATGGAAATAGACTAATTAGTTTTCATACCAAAGGAATTGTCCCTGAGCTTTGTCCATTATCTTAATGTCTGTCTGTCTATCTATTTATCTATGTTTAGGTTTTTGTCAATGTTCTTTCTCAACTTGTATAGTTGAGGATATTAATTTTTAAGTTTTTGTTCATTTTGATAATATTAATTGAGCAAAATGCCTAACACTGTGTGTTTTATACCATATGAAAGCCAACTGTTAAATGTTCAGTGTGAACATTACACTTTATAAATCAGTTTGATTCATTGTTTTGTTGATCATAGAGATATAAGAAACTGATGGAAAAAATATTAATGCAGATTAAATTGAAAAGTGTGGTGTGCATACTTTTAAAGAGCTAGTTGTTAATCATTTACCAGCAGCACCTGGTTGTATTATTCTAAGAGATTTGTCAAATAATCAATTTTGGAATTCTTTTATGGGTGTGAATGTTCCCTTCACTAGTTCAGACAGCCATCCATCCATGCCTTTTACCCTATACTAATCCAATTCTTGCTGTAAATTCTCTATAGGAGTGTATTTCCAAAAACATTTTTACATATAAGCTTTTATTAGAGTAGAGGAAAGAGTATTGTGCTCTGGAGTAAGGAAAGACCTGAAATCAGATTTCATCTTTGCCATTTCTGAGCCATTTGGGCAAGTCACTTACATCTCTGAACCTCAATTTTCTCATTTGTCAAATGAGGATAACGTTACCTGTGGTATCCATTTCATAAAGCTGTTAGTATAATTGAATGAGATAAAATGTATGCAGCACTTCTCTCCCCTTAAAACACTAGCTACATACTGCCCTTTCTTCTTTTTACATTGTTACATCTAAAGAGGGAAGAGAGATTCATTTTTATGCCATCCTAGAGAGCTGAACCAGAAGAAATGGGGAGAAGTTGCAAAGAAGCTAGTCTGTATACTTCAAGGGGAAAAAAATTTTTTTTTTGATAAATGGAGTTGCTGCATAGTGGAATGAGCCACCTTGTAGATGATTTTAAAAAATCACTGGATAGACTCCTTCTCTGCAAATTATACTTTATTCTTCAAAAGTTGCTGGGATATTCAGAGATTTTAAACTTGCCTGAGGTCCTAGAGTGTCAGAGGTGAGATTTAAACCCAAGATTTCATGGCTTTGAGGCTAGTTCCCTAAGTGACTTACTGCCCTTCAATTATGATCAAAACAGGAATAATAGTCGATATTTATAGAGCTCTAATGCTTGCAGGGTATTGTACATCCATCATCTCATTTAATTCTCCTAACGCCTTTATGAAGTAGGTGCTATTATTTTTCATAGATGAAGAAAATGAGGTGGAGAGATTAAATGACATGTCCAGATGGTTAGCAAGGCAGGATTCCAGCTGAGATCTCCCTGACTCCGAGTCCAGAGCTCTCTCTACCCTGCCACCAAACTGTGCTTGTTGTTACTCCTACTGTCACTTCTCATCTTAGCTCTGGAAGAAGTGGCTCTTTGCCGATGGCTGGGAATCTGCTATTCTTCTTCTCTTTATCCCCTAATTCCTAAAAGTCTCTGGCCACCTCTTCCCTCCAGCCAGTCTCAGGCTCAAAACCCAGTGGTTTCCCGTGGAGGGCTCATTCCAAGAAGTAGGTGGCTGAGCACACATTTACTTTTAAAAGTTCTCTATCTAGCAAAGTACTGTGCTGACTCCTAACCTGCTGTGAATGCTGGAGAAAGTAATTCCTTGGCAGGGGTCACTGGCCCCCGTCCATTGTAAATATTCAATTTTAAGAAATCTCTGGAGTGTGGTTGGACTCAAATGATCTCCAAGAGCACATCAGACTATGTAGGGAATGTTGTATGTGCTTGTACTTCGGGGGAGGCGGGAAGAACTCAGACGGGAGCTTCCCTCTGTGGGGAAGGGACCTATTGTAGTATAAATCTATGATTTTCAGTGATGAACCTCGGGCTGACACTGGGCTTTTTGGAAGCCATTCCTTGGGGAATGTTTCTCACCCATTTTTCTGTTCTGCATGTAGAGAAGGTGATGAAACTCACAACACTGAATGTGTAGTCAAGAGGAGCTAGGTTTAAATTCCCTGCCTCCTCCTCCCTGTGCATTTGACTTTTGGCCAGTGTGCTTAACTTGTAAATGCTTCATTTTCCTCATCTGTAGAAAAAGAAGGTTAACCTAAAGTTCTCTAGCTCTAACTTCGATAATCTCCTGCAGAAGTTAATACTTTTACTCTTCCTGTCTCAAAAACAGGTTTTATTTCTTGAAGTTATTTTTTTCTTCTATATCTCTTTCTGCCTTTGTCTTTGGGTCCTTTGTTATGTCTTTCTTGTGATTAATTGTATCCCCAGTGGTTAGCCCAGTGCCCGGCATGGCTTAAAAGCTTATGGGTTTATTCCTTTCCTTTCTCCCAGCTCCCTCTCTGGTGCTTGGCTCTCATGACCAACTTTTGCATCTTTGTGGGGTCAAGGACACCAGTTCTTCTCTGAGGTTGATGAGCACAGAACAGACATTTGCTGACTGCCAGTTGGCCTAAGAGTCCGGGACAAACCTCCCCCTTCTGGAAAATATCTATGTCCAGGCAGCTGTTTGCTTTAATTAACTGAGTAAAAAGTGGAATTACTCAGGAGACTTGTTTGGCTCCAGCTCGAGGACGAGGATGGAGTTGTCCTCAGGTGTTCTTGTCCTGTCCTCTTAAGGCTGCAACGTATTCTCTTCTATGAGGTAGAGTTGATACTCACTGTCCTGTCAAGAGAAGTAGGGAGCCCAGACCATAAAGAAGTGGCTTAATTTTATTTTTGTCATGTTTCACACCCAAAAAGAGTTAATTGGAGACTTCAGATATGTCTTGCTTTTAGGAGCTATTTAGTAGAGTCCTTTAGTGGGTCAGCTTTTCTGGACTGAGGAGAGTAAAGTCATATATTCTTTATTTGAGTGCTTTATACAGCTCTCTCCACCATGGTTGTCTATCTTGGTATTGCCAGTGAAGGGAAAAGAGTAAAGAATTTGATCATTTTCTTTTTTCTTTTTCTCTTTTTTAAGCCTAATCTATAAGTAAGGTGTAACATGAACTGGGATAGGGTAGCTGGTTTTTTGGCTCCCTTTCTCTCTGTTATTAGTTTAAGAGGGGAAAAAATCAGTTTAACATTGACTATGAGCTTAATCATCTCAAGTGCATCTGAATTCACACAACAATACAGGGTCATATTATTAATAAGGGTATGTTTTTTATCACTTGGCACCTTTGCCAGACAGACACCTGAGATGGTGAGACTCTGTTCATGCTCTCACACCAGCCTTGATCTCTGATGGATGATGGATAAATGGCTGGGGGCCGTGTTGGGGTAACCTTAACAAGCTCAAAATTTGCCTTTCCCCCTAAGGGCTGAGTCTGATGATTTTGTGCTTAATCACTAAACCCTCCTGCTCACTTTTCCTTGACAAAGATATGAAATTCATTGTCTTTTTGCCTTGTCTTTTAATCTCTCCCCTGGCCCTGAAACAATCATAGCAAGTGTGTATTAATCATTTCAAGATGCTATCAGAAACAGAAATGCACTATAGCCCTAAGACATTTTCCTTGGCAGACAGAACACAAATATTCATGTGTTTTATAATAGCTTATGATTTATTGGGTACAGTTTGTGGAAAAGGAAGTTTTACTCTCTTATGATTGTATACCTCTCCTGGAAAATCCAGGGAATATGGTTACTATTAGCAACTACCAGAAATATCTAGTATGGACTCCATGGTCTGCCATGTCCCTTTTTTTTTTTTTTTGGCAGTGCAATATCTAGGAATGTGGTCCTTGTGTAGTCCACCTTGTTTTTAGAAGAAAAGGCCATATGCTATTTTTTAAAAAGAAAAATTATTGTTTACAGGGAAAGTTGCCAGTCCTTCTTCTTGGTAGATCTTCAGAACTGAGGCCTGGAGAATTTGTGGTTGCGATTGGAAGTCCATTTTCACTTCAAAATACAGTAACTACTGGGATTGTTAGTACCACCCAACGAGGAGGAAAAGAACTCGGACTGCGAAATTCAGACATGGACTACATACAGACAGACGCGATCATCAATGTAAGTCTTGTTTCTTATTCATCTGAATCTGGATAAGCCAGTCCGGCCTGAGTTGGTTATGATGACATTGCTTTAAAAAAAAAAAAAGGTAAGGAGTAAGAGTTCAGATTGCCTCTTCTTCAATCTGAGGTTTTAGGTTAAAATTTCAAATCTTCTTAACTTGTATGATGTTGGGCAAATAACTTTAGTTAAGTGGTTCTGGTTATTTTTTGTGTGTCATAAATCCCTTTGATGGATTGGGGAAGTTTATGGATCCCTTCTAAGAATAATATTTTTAATGAATAAGATAAAACAGGATTACGAAGGTAAACAATTATATTGATATAGAGTCATTAAAATATTAAAGAAAATCTCAAAGACCTTGAATTAAGAACTGCTCATGTTAAGCTAATTTTCTCCTGTTTCTCCCAATTCAAGGTTTATCAGATGGAAACAATGATTTTAGAAAATGATTAAGTTTATCAGCATTTTTTCAACTTCTGAAGTAGAGTCATTCAGGATAGTCACCATAGATTGTCAGTTGAACTGCACAGTTATACATTTAAAAGTAACTATGATATTCACTAGCAATGGGCAGATTTCCTTTTGTGGGATCTTCCTGATCTTTGACAGCAAGGGTTCTTATTTATATAATGCTTTAAAATTGTCCAAAGCATTTTTCTCATGATCAATCTTTTGATGTGCAAATATTACAGATAAGCAAACTTCTTGAAAAGTTAAGTGGCTTGCCAGGGTCCAACTGCTAGTTGGAACAGATTGTGCAACAATAATGTCTGACAAAGGATTTTATGTATGTTCTCCTATTTAGTTTTCACATTGTCCTCATGAGACTCAGTTAGAGGTAATATGGTGGAATAGAGAGAGAGCTAACCATGGGATTAATATGTAAATTAGGGGTTAAGTCCCAACACTGACACATACTGGCTTTGTGTCCTTGGGCAAGCCTTGTAACTTCTCAGTACCTCCAAGGAACTTTCTAATACTTTAAATTGCAGAGAAGACTGCTAATCTGCATTGATAATTCTCCATGTGTTTCCCATACCAGGCTGAGCTAATATAATAAAAAGGACAATTCTACCAAATTAATCTCCTTATTCAGTGCCATAACAATCAAACTGCCAAGAAATCATAGAGCTAGGGGAAAAAATCATCTGGAAGAACAAGAAGTCAAGAATTTCAAGGGAATTAATGAAAAAAAATGCAAACAAAAGTGGCCTAGCTGTACCAGAGCTAAAAAACTATGTTATAAGGCAGCAATCACCAAAACCATTTGGTACTGGCTAAGAAATAAAGTAGTGATTCAATGGAACAGGTTAGGTTCACAAGACACAATAGTCAATGACTATAGTAATTTATTGTTTGATAAACTCAAAGATTCCAGCTTCTGGGATAAGAACTCACTATTTGACAAAAATTGCTAGGAAAACTGAAAAATAATATGGCAAAAATAGGTAATGACCAACAGCTAACATGCTATACCAAGATAAGATCAAAATGGTTCATGATCCTATAAGTAAATTAGGAGAACAAGGGATAATCTATCTCTTAGATCTGTGTAGAAGGGAGGAATTTATAGCCAAAGAAGAACTAGACAACATTATGAAATGCAAAATGGATAATTTTGATTATGTAAGATTAAAAACATTGTATACAAACAAATCCAATGCAGCCAAGATTAGAAGGGAAACAGAAAGGTGGGGAAATCTTTTTTCACATCCAGTGCTTCTACTAAAGGCCTCATTTCTTAAATATATGGAGAATTGAGTCAAATTTGTAAAAATATAAGCCATTCCTCAATTGGTAAATGGTCAGAGAATATGAACAGACAATTTCCATACAAAGTAATTAAAGCCATTTCTAATCATATAAAAAATTCTTTAAATCATTATTGATTAGAGAAATACAAATTAAGACAACTTTAAGATACCATTTCACACCTCTCAGATTGGCCAAGATGACCAGAAAAGATAATGTTAAATATTGGAGGAAATGCGGGCAAACTGGGATATTAAGACATTGTTGGTGGAGTGTCTCTATTGGGTGTGTATCCCAAAGAGCTTATAAAAAAAGGAAAAAGACCCACATGTGCAGAAATGTTTATAGCAGCCCTTTTTGTAGTGGCAAGGAACTGGAAATTGAGTAAATGTTCATCAATTTGAGAATGGCTGAGTAAGTTATAGTATATGAGTGTATTGGGATATTACTATTCTAAAAAAAAAAAATTACAAGCAGGATGATTTCAGAAAAGCCTGGAAAGACATATTTTGATGCTAAGTAAAGTGAATGGAACCAAGAGAACATTGTACACAGCAACAATAAGATTATGTGATGGAAGTGACTCTTTTCAACAATGAGGTGATTTAAGGCAATTCCAATAGATTTGTAATGGAAAGAGCCATCCATATCTAGAGAAAGAACTATGAAGACTGAATATGGATCAAAACATTATTTTCATCTTTTTTTTTTTTGGGTGGTATTCTCTTGCTTATTTTTTCTCTTTTTCTCATATTTTTTCCCCTTTTAATCTTATTTTTCCTATGCAGCATGATAAATATGGAAATATATTTAGGAGAATTGTACATGTTTAACCTATAATAGATCACTTGTATCTGGAGAGGGGAGAGGAAGGGAGAAGAATCTGAAATACAAGGTTTTGCAAAGGTGAATGTTAAGGACTATCTTTGCATATTTTTGGAAAAATTAAAAGCTATTATTAAAAAAGAGCTTCCTGTACCAATGAAATCACAAGCCTAGATCTACCTACCTCCACCTCTACCAACACAAAAACAACAACAAAAAGTGCCTTGACATTAATCACCCTGTGAAGAAGGAATTGCTAGTATTATTTCCACCATTTTACACATGGGGAAACTGAGGCGTCAGTTTAAGAAATTTACTTATGATTCCATAACTAGTAAGTATCAGAGGCTGGGTTTGAACTCATGTCTAGCTACCTGGACTCTTTCCACTAATATCATGCTAACTTACAAACCCAAATGTCCCCTCACTCTTAAGTCTATTGTGCTTTATAGGAAGACTTTAATTCTTCAATACTCCTTGAAGCTCATTCCAAACAATTAGTGATATTATTCTTGCAGCATTCTATAGAGTAAATCTGCTTCTTCTTTTTTCTCTTTCTTTTCCTTCTTTCTTCTCCTCCTCTTCCTCTTCTTTCTCTTTCTCTTTCTCCTTTTACTCCTCCTTCTCCTCCTCCTTCTCCCTTTTCTCTTCCTCTTTCTCCTTCTCCTTTTTGACTATCAGCTAATTTTTCCCCCTGATTTCAATAGTGTTTTATTTTTCCAATTACATGTAAAGATAGTTTTCAGCATTCATTTTTGGAGTTCCAATATTTTTCTTCCTCTCTCACTTAACTCTCCCCTCCACAAGACAGCAAACACTTTGATATAGGTTATATGTGTACAATCATTTTAAACATATTTCTTTATTTGTCATGTTGCAAAATAAAATCAGAAATAAAGGGAAAAAAAAAACATGAGAAAGAAAACCAGCCTCTCCTCAAAAGATGAAAATATTATGTTTTAATCTGCATCCAGTCTCTATTATAATTCTCCCTCTGTAAGCAGATGGCATTTTCTTTCTCTAGGCTACTGGAATTGTCTTGGATTTCTGAGAAGAGTCATCATAGTTGATCATTATATAATCTTGAAGTTACTATGTACAATGTTTTTCTGATTCTGTTCACTCAACTTTTGCTCATATAAGTCTTTACAGGTTTTTCTGAAATGAGCCTACTCATCATTTCTTATGGAACAATGGCATTCCATTTTATACATAAACCAGAACTTATTCTGCCATTCCCCAAATGAATTTCCAAACTCCAGTTCCTTACCACCACAAAAAGAGTAGAGGAAGTCTTCTTAAAACTGTGGGTTGTGACCCCATATGGAGTTGTGCAACTGAACGTGGGGGTTACGAAAAATTTGGCAACAGTAAAAGGAATCAAGTATTCTGCCAAGATTTAATTCTTTATGTAAAAATAAACAAGCACATCATCTTATTAGTACGCTAAATTACTTTTATTTTTAATAAATGATAAAATTATATGCAAGCAAGCCAAAATTTGTTTTAAAACAAATTTCTTTGTGATTTGTCAGCAAATGTTTGATTTGTATACCCATTTTAAACACCTATATGCCCAGAGTTACCTAAAAATTTCTGACAAAAAGGGATCCTGAATGGGAAAAGTTTTAAGCGTTGCTTTAGAGTAGCTCCCAATTTTGCCAATGATTGGCAAGTTTTGAACCCTGAGGGTGGAGGAGGGGATTAATCTAGCAGTTTTCTTTATTTTTTCTCCAAAATGTGATCACTTCTTTCCTAATAGACACAGCATGAAGCTTTGACCCAGCATATTAAACTTGTCTTGCTAGAATGAAGCCAAAGATTTTCCTCTATTTTTTTTCCCAAGCAATCTTTAAGAAATCATATTTTCCTCCTTCAAATGTCTCCTCATAGGATTGACTTTCTGAAAGCCATTTTTCATGTTGGACCAATTTCTAAGAAACACGATGCGCTCTTAGGCACTCTGCTTATAACCAGCAGGCTCTATTCCCAAGCTTTCCTGACATCAGGGTTGTTGAGACATGAAGTAATGGAAATAAAATGGAACCAGGTTTTAACTCTATGCTCTCAGGGCAGGGCAGGGGTAAAACAAATGAGTGTTCTTTGGATTTAAATAAAGTAATATCTTATTTCCTTTTAGAAAGTGGGGGAAAGTGTGTTTATTACTTCATAAGGTAGTCTTTTGTATTTTGTTAGTTTTCAAAAGTGACCTGAAGTTTTCCATTTACTTTCAGTGAGAAGGTAGATGACTGACAGGAAAGAACCACAGTTTAGATTAAAGCAAATCATTGAAAATTGCCATTTGTATACAATAGGTGGATTGTGAGTGCATTGACAGAAGTCATCCTAATCATTTAACTTTTGTTTATTTCAGTATGGAAACTCGGGAGGCCCCTTAGTAAATCTGGTAAGTCTTTTGTGAAATATTAATTTTAATTATTATTAATTAATTTTATTAATAATTTTGTTTAGCACTTGAGAAATATTTTTTTTTTAAGAAATGAGATTTGCCAAAGAAGTTTTGGAATTTTAGTTAGAAGTTGCTCTGTGAACATCCCAGGTCCTAACTGCTTATCATTATGAATTTATGTAAATAATTAGGAGACCCAGTTGAGTATATGAATTAAAATCCAGCTTCAGATGTTTATTAGCTCTGTGATTCCCAGAGAGGTCACTTAATTTGTTTGCCTCTGTTTACTCATTTTATGAATGGCAATGACAATAGCACTTAGTTTCTAGAAGCTATTGTGAGGACAAAAATGTAATGTTTGTAAAGTGCTTTGTAAAGCACTAAATAAATTCTGGTTAATAATAATAATAATAACAAAAAACGACTACTTTATTCATTCAGTAAATATTTATTAAGTACCTATTGTTTGCAGAACATTATGGTAGATAGTATACAGATACAGTATTTAGATAAATTCCATAATCTTGGAGAGGATTTGATAAAATGGCAACAAATCTATTACACAGTGACAGCATATTTTACATGACAATACATAGGAGGTAGCATAGTATGGTGGATAAATAACCTGTTGAGAAGAGTTGTATTTGAGTCTAACTTCTGACATTGGCTGTGTGACCTTATGCAAATCACTTAAATTTTGTCTGCCTCGATTTCCTCATAGATAAAATGGGGATAATAATAGCACCTACTTCCCAGGGAAGTCGTAATGATGCAATGAGATTCTTATAAAGCACTTAGCACATTTCTTGGCACACAGTAAGTGCTTAATAAGTGTTCATTCCCTTCCTTTGAGTTATTTCTGCAGTAATGTGATAGATCAGTACTTACTATCTACACGCTGTGCTCAGTGATTCTGAAGACCAGCAGCTGAGGTTACACTGAAATACATGGAATAGAATCACAGAATTTCAGGATTGGAAGAGACCTCCCTGGTGAGCTCCAACAGAGGTGTCAGACATATATAGCCTACAGATTATAGACTATATCCCTGCCCACAACTCTACAGACTATGGCCTAACCAGATTAAAATGCAATGGGAAAATACTTACCAAAATAAAAAAAAATAGAGTAGACCTCAGATAATGTTAATTTGTGGTTTTCTAAATCAAATTGCAGCCCACAGGGATCCTTACATACAGTTTAGTGGCCCCTATTTCTATTTTAAACTTAATAACTGATTTTGACCAATCTGTACCTGACAAGACTTCTTTCTACGTTATGGCTGACAAGCAGACCTTGAGCCTTTGTTGTGAGAGTTCTAGATATAAGAAAACCAGTACCTCTCAAAGAGTTCATTCCCGTTTTGGATAGCTCTTAAGTCAAATCAAATAAGCAAGCATTTATTAAATACATACCATGTGTTATGCACAAGGGTAGCTAGGGGACACAGTGGAAAGAGTATCAGGTCTGGAGTCAAGAAGACTCATCTTCTTGAGTTCAAATATGGCCTCAGGTATTTATTAGTAGTGTGATTCTGAACAAGTCACTTTACCTACTTTGTCTCAAGTTTCCTTCTCTGTAAAATGATCCACAAAAGGAAATGGCAAACGATTCTAGTATCTTTACCAATTAAGCCCCTAATGGGGTCACAGACATGCTGCAGTATTTTGCCTTCTTTTCCACCAACAGAACAAATCATATGATTTGCTGACAAGATTTGTTTTTTCTTATCATTAATTCTTTCAATTGATTTTCATAGGATGCATTGAAGCTCTTTATCAATCCTGATTGCCTTTTTCTGGACATTCTCTATCTTAGGAATAGCCTTCCTAAAATGTGAAAAGCTGTGAGTCCACATGGATTAAAGCTGTAACCCTAGTTTCATCCATAAGTTATTTGGTCTCAGATAAGGAATTAATTGCTTAAAGGTCAGAGAAATTTCATATGTCCATAAGTCTTCCCGACCAAAGGTCATAGGATTATAGAATGTTAAATCTAGAATAGATTTTAGGGATCATATATTCCAATGGCCTCTTTTTACTTACAAGGGAATTGAAGTCCAGAGAGGTATGTGTCTAATCTAAACTCAACAGGCAAGTGAATAATGGAACCATGACCAGATAGAAACCATTTTTCAAACTTCTATATCAATGTTTTTTCCATTAATTTAAAGACTTAAAGGTCCTTTGTGAAATTTCCATTTTACACAGAAAAGTGTTTGCCAATTGTGGTTTCTGAAGTTGGCAATTTATCTTTGTAATCCCATATTTGACAACATTAATCAATGGTATTAAGTCAAATGTTTTAATGGTATATTAAACTTCCATTGAGAGAAAAAAAGAAGAAAAGCTATTGTAATAAATTTGCATAGTTGAGCAAAATAAATTTCCCTTACTCTATCTGGTAGTGGGTAATAGACTTTATCATTGTCATCTGGAGTTATGGTTGACCATCATTGGTCATTATTATGGTTGGTCATAGTTGTCTTTAGACTCCTGGTTCTACAAAGACAAAACTGAAAGTCTCTGACTTTGAGAAAATTACATTTTATCAGAGGCATAACATTTACATATTTAGACTATAAACTCCTTGAGGGGAGGGACTGCCTTTTACCTTTTTTTGTATTTCCACTGCTTAGCACAGTGTCTTGCACATAATAAGTGCTTAATAAATGTTTATTGAATGAAGAATGAAAAAGTGGTGAATGAGTTTTAGGAAAAAGATAATGAATTAATGTGTGGAGATATTGAGTTTGACAAGCCTATAGTTTATCCAGTTTGAAAAGTCCAAAAGGTAATTCGTTATGTGGGACTGGTACCAGTTAGTATGTTGGATTTATAATTCAATAGTTGAATTACTTTCTTCTACTGAACTTCTGCCAGCAGGAACTGACCTAATACATTCTTTGAGGTTACTAGCAAAAAATTTCCACTTTCTATTTTTTAAAAAATACCTTTAGTAAACTACTTATCTTTCTGTTTCAGGATGGTGAAGTGATTGGAATTAATACTTTGAAAGTGACTGCTGGGATCTCCTTTGCAATCCCATCTGATAAAATTAAGAAGTTCTTAACTGAGTCTCATGACAGACAGGCTAAAGGTATGATTTCACCAAGACATTCATGGAGAGCCAGTGCAGAGTCTGAGGTCAGCACCCCAGCCTCCCTTGCATGAATCACAGTTGTTGTCAACATCATGGTACCTTGCACATACACTGTTGCCCAATCTCTTAGTAAGCCCTGTAAAATCCTCTGAACCTAACTTCAAAACAGAGAATATGGTGCCAGAGCACTTACTTGTTCTCCGTGAACAACTAACCAGGATTGTTTTATATTTTACCTTTTGCTTTCATAGGAAAAGCTGTCACCAAGAAGAAATACATTGGAATTCGAATGATGTCACTTACATCTAGGTGAATAAACAGGCTTTTATTTTATTTTATTTTTTTAAATAACACTGAGAGTTAACTTCAAAGTTCACAGTGGTGTCCCTAAATGCCAGTGAAACTTTGTCTGAATTTCTCGAAATGTGTTAAGACTAATGATGATATATCACATTATAGTAATTCACATTGATGTAGCACTTTGAGTTTTTACCAGCTACTTCCTTCACAATAAGCCTGTATGGTAGGTAGTACAAATAGAATTAACCTTATTTTACAGATGAGGAAACTGAGGCACGAGAAGATTACACGCTATGTCTCATAATCAGAAGTGTTAGCACCAGACCTCAAATAATCTAAGATCTACTGCTCTTTCTATGACCATATGTTGCCTAATATTCTAAAGCTATCTCTTTAAAATGAGATCTTTCCTCATCATGATGGTGCATACACTAATCAATGGAAATTTTCACAAAGCTGCTCTTAAAATCTCAGGTTAAAATGAGAAAATCTTAGCAGTGAGATGAGGGACTAGAAGTGGTGGCCAGGAGTTTAAACTGACTCTCAGATTCTATAAATTATTCTTTCAACCAAAAGAATTTTGTGGCATTCTTTTAAAAGCTAGATCTAGAGAGCAGTTTAGTTTTCTTTGATTCTTGTCCATTTCTTATTAATTCTTGTCCATTGATTTTTGTCCATTTCTTATTAATTCTATTGAAGCATACATCCCTAGTAAACTCTGAACGTTGTCTTTCTCACTCCAAGGAGAGAATACTTTGCTTTTCAGATATTAAATTTTATAGAGTAATGTGTGTTGGAGTTCTCTTGTAGGAATGCTAGGTCAAGCACATTATCTGATTGAAATAACTAGTGATTCTTCCTTCCCTCCATCTCTACTCTGATCTTGAGCAATTTCATTTTAATTTTTATATGTCATGACAAGTTCATTAAAAAAAATCTTTATGAAGAAACCTGATATATGAGTCTGAGGGATGGGTTCTACCTATTATTGCTTGACAATTAAGAGCAGTGACTAAAGCTATGATAGTTTTAAAAAAAAGTTTAGATATAAATAGAGCATTTCATACCATTTCCTAGAGGTTTAATGATTTTGCAAGGATTAAACATGGTGAGTATTTTTTTTTTTTAAGAGGGAGGATAGCACATTGGTGAATAGAGAGGTTGCATTTGGGAATATTAACAATAAAACAACTGGCACTTCAAATCAAAACTTTAATCATTGTAGAATCTATAATTTGTAATCTATCAAAGCATTAAAAAAAAAAAGATATAGATAGTCCTGTATAGGGTTCTAACCTAGGAAGCTGAATAGGTATATCCTATTCTAACAATATGTCTTATTTTGACAATAAGGTAAGGAATGATAATAATAACAACTCATAATCGTAATGTGCTTTAAGATTTATAAAGTGGGCTGAATTGAAATCTACACAGCTGGATTAATTTGGATGATGTGTTTTCTTCCTCCACAGTAAAGCTAAAGAGTTGAAGGATCGTCACCGGGACTTTCCTGATGTCCTTTCTGGAGCTTATATCATAGAAGTAATTCCAGATACTCCAGCTGAAGCGTAAGTTATAGAAATTTTACCTTCGATATCATGCCTCTTCCCATGACTGACCCAATATAGTTCCTTACAGACAGACAGTTAACACAAGTGTTGTTTTTGGACTTGTGACAAAAGCGTGAGATCTCTAAGTCTGTTCCTGCTCTGGGATCTAGCTTAGGATAAGGCTCAATTTGAGTTGCCTCAGATAGAAAAGAGGAAAGAGGTCTCGTGTTCTCTATAGAAATGGCTTAACTCTTTTAACAGATGTGTATGTATCCATTATGAGTATGGGATGGATCTATGATTTTTGTCAGCATGGGGAGCCCCTCTTGGAATTCCTCCCACCAAAGCAGCTTGAAATTCTATCTGTTACTTATAAGATTAAATCCTAGGGAGTTGTTTGAAAAATAGATTGATCATGTGAGTTGTCTAGCATCATATGGTTAATGAATTTCAGAGATGAAATTTGAACTTGAGTCTATCTAACTTCAGTTCACACTCTATCCACCATGACATTTATTTTGTATAATGGAAGTACAAGAATAAATTCTTTGAGAATCTCTGGGGTCAAGTTGGAGAAGGAAAAAAAAAAAGGTCATTTTTAAAGTTCACATGAAAAGTATTGGCTCATCTGACAAGCTATATACAAGATATAACATTTTTAAGGAAAGTGGTATCAATATTACTTGTACTGATGCTGATAGAAATAGGGAGCCACCACCTTATGTTAACATCAAGCTGAAGGAGTATTGTGAAAGCAAAAAGTGATCTCCTATAAAAATAATAGATGTGGAATCAGAAAACTTGAGTTCAAACATTACCTTCCCTATGTTAATACCATCATGATATTGGACAGTTTCTACATCTCTAAAAACAAGGGGCTTATCTTAGATAATATTCAGGGTCCCATCTAGTTCTGAATTCTAAGGTCTCTTAACACTGAGAAAATTGCTTAACCCCGCTCTGCTTTAGTTTGCTCATCTGTAAAAAGAGGGCAATAATTGCTTGTACTACTAACCCTAATGGATTGTTATATATAATTGGGCTTGTAAAGTGCTATGTGAATGTGTGCTACTGTGTTTTTTTTTTTTCTAGAGATATTGTTTTCCTGACATGCTTGGAATGGGTCTACAGTTATTTCACTCTGTTAGAAATTACTTGGCTGAAATAAATTTGTCATGCTCATACCGATCTTGTAAAATATTAACACTTTTGTATAAAATCAACTATTTAGTATTAGCCCCGAGAATCCCAGGAGGCATTTCAACAATGGCAGTAATATTTATTTTCTTTGGGAATTTTTAGGGAACTTTCTACCATGAGATATTGAAGATGAATCCTTACAACTCTTCCCCCCCAACATTCGCATTCTCATATAACTAGCCTTGTGGATTCTGGTCTATATTTTTATTTGGGAGGAAGAGGAGAAAGGGACTTAGAGAAAATCTTAGCTTCTACCTGGCAAGTTCCCAGCATTTACCCTGCTCAGAACTGAATATAGAAAGAATATTAGACTTTGGAGTCAGAAGAACAGTTGGAAGCTCAGCTCTGGCATTTACTAGCTATCTGACATTGTGCTTCCTCATTACCAATAAGATGATGTTAGATTAGCTTATCTCTATGGTTCACTTCCTGTTTTAAATCTTATGTTTTTCCATCCCCCATCCATACCATTTTCAATGGTCAATATAGAGGGATAAATTGAAGTGATGCAATGAATGATGTATTTATCTTCTTTTATCTTTCAGAGGAGGCCTTAAAGAAAATGATGTGATAATTAGCATAAATGGAAAATCTGTGGTCTCTGCCAATGATGTCAGTGATGTCATTAAAAAAGAAAGTACCCTGAACATGGTTGTCCGCAGAGGCAATGAAGACATTATGATCACAGTGATTCCTGAAGAAATTGATCCTTAGGTAGAAACACGAGCTGGATTCCGTGTTTTCCCTGAAGTCATTCCCAATCGACTGCTTATAATGACTCTGTGCTGGTACAGGAAACATTATTAAACTTTTGACCAACATTTTGCTTGTTCAGCAGAACAGCACTGGCCAACAAAATAACTTTTAATAGATTTAAGGCAAAACAAATGTAATGTTACAGATACTCAGACAATAATTATTTCCTTCTGTATCTTATATACACAGCATTTTCTCTTCTGCCAACTTCGTCTGTTCCTGCTTAGAGGGTCAGCATTTGTTTCTTTCTTTCTGCTGAGTCTTCATCTTAGCCTGACTAATGAAATTGGTCAACTTAACCATTCAGAAGAGTGCCAAGTGGATTTCATAATGGCACTTAGAGAGTTGGTTGGAAGCACCTCTGCAATGGAACCAACTATTGGAGACCGGGAGTGGGTGAATGCTTATGAACAGAATTTAGGCAGCTTCCTTTCAGAAGCCATGCCCCATTGGGAGTACTATGACCTTTGACTTAGAACTATTAAATTACTTGTACATATTTTCTTCTCTGTGTCATTTATTCATCAACAGATGGATGCATTTTTTCTGAAATGGGTGTTATTGATGGTCATCTCATCAAAATTTATCAAAATTCATATAGAGCTGGGTTCTTAAGGTTACATATCAACTGTTTTAAGCCGTCCTGTGTCAGAGAGGAATCTCACTAGATGGCCTCTGAGGTTCTTAATTCTTAATCAATTAATCACTAGAACATTTATCAAAGACCTACTATGTGCCAGGTACTGTGCTAAGCACTGTGGATACAGAAAGACAAAAAATAGTATCTGTTCTCAAAGAATTTAACAATCTAATATATACAAAGCAAGTTATATCCAGGATAAATAGGAAATAATTATCAGAGGGAAGTTACTAGACTTAAGAGGTATTAAGATATATTGATTCTACAAATGCAGTAATTACTCTCTAAAAGTCCTGAGACAAGGCTTCATCAAATTAAAAACATCCTACCTCAGAGGCTCAAGCAGTTTTGGAAGAGCAAAGCAAATCCAGAAGGCAAGTGCAGAATACAAACAAGGCATCATTCATGCTCTTTCGATATAAGGTGTCAAAAAGTTGATTATAACTGCCATGGTAAGACTCAAGTTAAAGCAAAGAACTTTGTTCAATTAAGAGAGGATCTTGAGGTGATTCAGAGAAATAAAAAGTCCAGCGAAACTTAGACTCTCCAGGGTGTTCAAGCAGCTAATAGCAACTCTCTGACTCAGTGAAAGCTTGTAAAAGAACTGGAAAATCAACTTTTGAAAAATAACTATTACAAAATCTTTGCTGATTTTTGAGGTTCCAGCTCTAATATTCTTCTGACCTCATGAAAGTTCCTTAGCTTCTCCAGAATTGCAAAATCCTAGGCTGCAAATCACACAGGCCTACCCTAAGTTTTTTGTAATGTAGCCTGAAAAGGGAAAAATAATCATTTATGCCAAGAAAAGAGATTTCAAGCCTGCTTTATTTTGAGCAGTCAGAAGTTGGATAGCTGCAGGGCACCCTCAACAATGCCTGATGTAGTCTTTTGCTATTTAGACCTAGCTGGATTAATGTTTATCTGCCAAAATAGCTTCTGAAAATCTCTTCCTGTTCATGAATACCAAATTGATACAGCTAAACTAAAGATGTTAGTTATTGATTTCGCTTAACATGGATGTTAAATTTCGCCAAATCCCATTAGGGATTAGTCAACCAGCCAAATAATCAATAGCCATTTATGAGCCTGCTGTGCAAGCTAGGTAGCTTTTCTATTAAAAGACAGATATTCTGTCTATCAAAGAAACACTGGAGAGTCTAGGAGGGTCACAAAAGGCTTTCAGAAACATAAGTCCTGTTTGTGAATTGATACTGGCAGAAGTGACCGATTTTTCTCCCTTTTTTCCCTGAATGTTTTTTCTTTTTAAAAATTCAATTAATATTTGATGACAGCAACAAGAGGACTACACCCAATAACTATGTCTTCAGCCTCAAATGTGAAAGGAATTGGCATCTGTGCTTTGCCTCTCTGGGTGGTCTCTACGACTGCCACAGGTGCAGGGAGCCTGGACTCTGTATGTAGGCTGTATTTCTAAATATGCCTTGAAGGCCAAGAATGCCTATATTCGGCTTATATTCTATTATTTTCCGAGCAGAAGAGGAAACAACCTTAGTAGATGGAAAGGTTGATGGTCTTGTCAAAACTCAGTAGCATCTCTAGGCAAGTATTGTGGTGTGGGCAGGGCTAGGGCACTCTGAATTAAAATGCCATCTGGCAAAAATTGAGAAATACTAAAGTGTTTTTTTTTAAATCTTCCCCCTCCCCCCATTTCTACCCTAATTCACTCTTTACCTACTTTCTTTTGCTAAATATTTGAGTGTTCATCCCTTAGTCTCTCTTCTTACTCCACCCTGTTTTTGGCTTGGTGAAATTTTTCCATATAGACTGAAATTGCTAAAGAAATACATCTCCCAGGGTTATTCTCTTTGTCCTGTGAATTCTAGCAAACTGAAGCCTCTCCAACATACCAGATAAATTGGCTTTTAGGATAGCTCCCATGCCAGGATTTCTCCCTTTACGTGTTTTGTGCCATGATGGAAATTTAGCAAGCCATTTTGATGAGAAAACTTTCTGTTCCTACCACACAGTTACAATATTACAGGTCTAGATTTTTTTTTTTTAACTTCTGGAAAGCCATTATTGTCTGCAGGTATAGACCTGATGCATTCTGCTCCCCCTATATAAAATTGCTTCTACATGCTTTTCTTTTAGCTGCTTGACAGTTATAGCAAGATTCTGGCATTTCAGCATTTCCAGATTATTTCCCAATAGCACCTGGCCTATAAAATGATTCTCCTTTTTCTTTCTAAGCCCTATTAGCTTTGTAATAACTTTAATTTTACTTCCTTCTCTGGCTTCCCTTGTGTATATATATTTGCTCTTCTTTTTCTAGATGTCCCCTCCAACTTCTATCAAAATTACTCTCCCCTCCCCCTTAACCTCCCCCGAACTTGCAAATAATGAGCAATGACAGTTATCAAAGCTAGGATGCTGCTTGGTCCTTGCCAATAAATTTGGCACTTGATTTACATAAAGTCTTGCAAAATACTACTTTTAGATTCCCTGTTATCCAGTCAGAACCACTACTGAAAAGTATTCTTCTGGTATTAGAGGCAGAAACTTTACTTATACAGACTTGCAGTGTGGTCTTAGGAAGTTCCTATTTCTGATTCAACTTTTCCAAATGAAAATTGGTAAGAATACATATGTGCAGTAGGTGTGAGGTTTTTATTTAGGCACTAACGAATTTGTCTCATTGCTCGAGACATGAATGAGGTTTTAAGTCACCCAGATGGTTGGTTCTCAAGCACTGCCAAGGAGTGCTAAAGCCCATCTTGGCAAATGGTGCTGAGGTGAGTGCCAAAACTGAGTGAAGCTGCATTGGCTTAGAATGTTACTGGATGAATGCTGCAATGATGCAAGATGCAAAATGCCCTATGGCTCCCAGACTGGCTTGAGTTCAAGTCCTTTGTAGGAGTGTCCATTATGGATTTTGGTCAGGCTCATTTACAACAGTCTCATTATAGTCTATATAGTTCCAAAGACTGACATTGCTCTGAGAAACTTCTTCAACATCTTTCCTTGTATCAACACAGATTGGCAAGGTCTCTGTGGACTAATCTGTAGCTGTATAGAGGAGAATAGTATAATGCCTAAGGATTATTAAATACTGGACTTCTTTGAATTATTTTTTCATCTGCAAAAAAAAAAATATATAGAACTAAATGGCTTCAGGGAGATAGATAGCATGGTGGATCATCAGATAGACTGAAAGCAAATCCTTCCGTAGAAATAAGCTGTGTGACTAGGCAAGCTACTTAATTTGTCTCAACCTTACTTTTCTAATCTGTAAAATGGGGAGAAGATTGGATTAGATAACCTTGGATTCCTTTAAACTCTAAATATATGATTTTATCTGTGATACTTTTCCATCCATTATGCTATTTTATCATTCCCATTATCTGTCATTTGCCTTTCTGTTTATGGCATTCCAATAACCATAAGAGTCACCCATTATAATCACGGATAATACATTGCTAGAGTTGGAAGAGGCCTTAGAAGCTATCTAGTCCATTTCCTCCCATGCAGTTGAGCAAACTGAGGTACACGGGAAAGTTAAGTCAAGTTCTTAATCCTCTTCCAGAATGAAGGACAAACAACGATTATATAAACAGTACACTTTAAAGGTAGTATTTGAACCCAGGTCTTCTATCTGTTGAACCAGTACAAAGAATCATGTCAAATTTTTTCCTGGAAGATTCTCTAAGTTGCCCTTTTGTACCTGTCTCAGGTGGGTATTTGTCAAGTTGATGCCATGTCCAAAGTTTACATTTTGAGATTGGTTCTGGGATCGGGAGTTTCTGATGCAAATCATTTTCGTGTAGTATTATATGCAGTAATAGCCACTGTCACATGATAATAGTGCTTCTTTTGGATTTTCATGAGTTGTTCATATGTTTGTTCAAGCAAAGAAACTGATCCTGAAATCTTTTCCCTCTAGGAATATGACTTTTTTTTTTTTTTTTTTTTTTTACTGCTCTTCTCTAAGAAGAGAACTCTTTTGTCTGGGATATAATATTTTTTACCACTTTACTTGACAATGGAGGTGCATAAATTCTTTGTAAACTGCAATATACATATAATCTTTTGTTCCTGGCAAATTTGTTGGAAATATAGAAACTAAAAAATTCTGCTCTACTACATCACATGTCTCTTTGATAATCTTCAAGTTGGGAGGGTTAAGGGAAGGAGGTCTATCTAGAGAGGGCAAAAAGGATGGTCTTACACTGCCATAGACTTTCCACTCTGGTTTCCTATTTGGGGTTATTTGAATAAAAATAAAATAAATTCCTTTTTCTCTAAAAAAAGAAAGGGAGGCTTTAACTAGTTCTTATGAAGTCTCAAGATTGTTTAGGACATATTAAAAATGAACAAAATACCTTTGTCACAACACAAGAGAGCACAGATTCATATAGACTCATGAATGGATATAATCTTATGCAAAGAATAGATTCCCTCTTGTCAGGAACCTACTGAATTAAACCATAAAGTTAATTAAGATACTTTATTAGACTCCCCATTCAGATCATTTTGATATCATGTCATTTAATTGCTGCAAACTTCATAATATACTTTTTCCTAAATAATACATGACAAGAAAAAGTTACTGAATTCCAACATATTGGATTTGGAGAATTTGGTAACACTCCACAATCCTCCTCCTTCACCCCTCCAGATAACTGGAAGTACTTCAATGGTGTTGAAATAAAGCTGGAAATCATTATACCAGAAACTGGAGAAGTGTTTGTGTTCATTGATGCAATAGAAAAGGAATACACTGATGTTGCAAAAACTTTAGAAGGCTATGAGACTAAGCTCTTTGAAGGCAGGGATATTGCTTATTAGCTTTCATACTGCCTCTATAACCTAGCACACTGCAGACCCCATAGCAAATGAAGTGTTTTAATTGAATTGTTTATGTATTTCCTTCAGAGTTTAACATAGTATATTTTTTGTAGTTTTTTTGTATGTAATTTTACTGATGGCTCATTGGTCTCTGCACTGATTAACCATTTTAATTTAATTCAGGAATGTGAGGAACAAATATAAAAGAAATATGTGGGGTGTGAATAGGTATCTTTATAAAGATTGGAAGTAATTGGAAATGTAAATTAATTATGGGGTAATTGGTTGGTTTTGTTGAATCTAAACAAAAAGCTGAAAGTATTGAAACAGTTATCTTAGGCTAAGGTTGAGAAGGAAAGTAGTTGAGACCAAAGATCAGAACTAAGAGGATCTAATCATTAATAAAGTCTAAAGTCTCGGATTCTATAACCTTAGAAAATTGGAAAACTTACTGTATTAAATAATAAAACGGGAAATCTCACATGTTAGCTATTCCTAGTATAATAGAAAGAATACTGCATTTTGATGAAAGTCCTAGAGTCAAATCCAGGGCTGCTACTTGATGGCTATGTGACTTTGGACAAAATGCTTAACTTATCTAGACTTAGGTTTCTCATCTGTGAAAATAAGGTTGAATTTAAATTGTCTCTAAGATCCTTTCAGCTCAAAATCTATGATCTTATTCATTATTACCATTTTACATCTATAATAGAAACAATTTCATCTATCATAGGTATATGATACTTGGTAGCTCATATGTAGGAACAGACTTGTGATAGTCCTAAGTGTATAATATAGTACAGTACCTAAGCCTCTAGAGTTCTTGGAGTAAAGCTGAAAATGATGAGTATAGAGCAACAAGAAGCTCAAGATGGTAGCCATGTATGGAGGAAGGGTAAGAGGAAAGAGAATGCCAGCATAAACCAAATGCAAAGCGAGGTGGGCTAATATTCCAGCCTCTGAAACACATCCATATATTCTATAATATGCTTCCTACAAATTATCATATAAAATCCTGAAATTGGAAAGAACTGGAAAGGCCATTTGCTTCAATCTCTTTCGATGTGTATATATGCATTTCTTCTACTGAATCCTTCTCTTGAGATCACTTGGTCACCTCCAATAGTGGAGAACTCACTATTTCATTCCATTGTTGGACAACTTGGATTCATTCCTCATTATGTTGGATCAAAATATGGCTTCCTAAACTCTCCTCTCCTAACATTTTCTCTAGTTCTGCCTCTATCACCTGTAGATCATTTCTAATGCTATTCTTCCAAATAATTGAAAGTAGTTCTCATAGATTTTTTTTTTCCTCTTGCTTAAATTTTCCTATTTAAAAAAAATTGATTTTCATGTATCATGATTTAAAATCTCACCACCTTTGTTGCTCTCTTCTGAATAGGTGTCATCTTGTCAGGGTCCCTTAAAATAATGGTGCCCAGGATGAAATAATCAATTTTTTATTATAATGGTCAGTTTATGTAATTATTATTTAATGAATAAAAACCCTAACCAACAGTGATATGGTGATTTAGGATTAATTCTGAAGAATTTTAACACATTTAAGCATTGCCTCACTACTATTAATTTTTTTTAATCCCTCCCTTTATGTATATAACTCCTAAATAGAAATGATCTCTAGTCATATGAAAGTTATTCGGGTTACAATTCACTTTAATGCACAATGGGGTACTAACTTTTTTTTTTTTTTGCAACAGATAACATTTAGCAGTCTAGATCTTTTGTCAGAGTAATATTTTGAAATACATAAAATACACATGATTCTATATTGAAATAATATTAAAAAATATTCCCAGTCTCCAGATTAGGAACCCCAATAGATCTTTTTGGTTTTAAATCATAATCAATAATAAACAGTAAGATATATTTGCTACTTGAACCAATAAGTTGTGTAATGCTAAAGATGTAATTTATGGTAGAAAACTGAAAGTTTGCTTATTCTCTTCTTATATTTTTACCAAGGATGCCATAAATATGCCAGCATTTAATGTTTATCAAATTTTTATAGAGATAGATATTTTTGTTGGGGTGAGGATTTGGGAAAGCTTGCAGAACAAGGCAACTTAATATATCTCAAATCCCACCTTCCCTCAGTCATTTAAAATGATATTTCAAAGTGAACTTTAGAGCAACAGAAATAATAACTATCAGGATAAAGATTTGGAAATTAAGGGGATAACCACCAGCTGGGGAATAACTGAATAAGTTATAGCATATGAATTTGATATTTTTGTGCTAAAAGAAATTACAAGCTGAATGATTTTAGGGGAGAAAACCTGGAAAGTGTGACATGAACTGATACAAAAATGACATGAACAGAACTAGGGCAACATTGTACCCTGTAACAGCAATATGGTAGTCCTTCATATGTAATCAGACTAGTATAGAGCAGAAGAGGACTAGCTCCTTCCTCAAACGGGTCATACTTTTACACTGGAACCTAACATACTATTTATTTTTAATTCTATAAAACAACTGATTTACATGAAAATGAGCATATGATGATCAAATTGGGTGTTTAAAGGAACACTTTTACCCATTCCCTACTTTTTTGGACAAGCATTTACCAAGCAGCAAGTGTTATATGTAGTAGTCTGATGAATGAGGGAGGAGTGACAGATCATCAGGAGAATTCAGTGGGTGAACAAGCAGTATTATTTTTTCTTAATTTAGCACTGCACTGTGTGTCAGTTATTGTCAGATGCTGTGTATGCAAGGATATGAAAACACAGTTCCTTTCTTTCAAGAGTTCATAATTCTGACTTTGCATGCTATGGTTCAGGTTGCTTCTATATTTCAAAGTGATTTTTCTTCCCTTTACAAATCAAACAGTAAGTCCCTATTATATATCAGGACCTGACTATGGCTATATCTGGAACAATTCCACCCCCAATTGGGGAACTTGGGGAAATGCTTTTCTGATAACATCACTTGATCATACCCTACATAAAGATCTTTAAATGCCAAGAAATTATAATAATTTTTGGAATCAAACAATGCCCCATGCTGGAAAAATGTCATTGGATGATTGAATGCTGATGGCACAAAGTGTTTGAGCAGACAGCACACAGCAGACTTCCTCGGGCATCAGCCATTCCTATGCAGCTTTCTGGGACTTGGAAAGATC
Source organism: Antechinus flavipes (assembly GCF_016432865.1). Taxonomy (NCBI): domain Eukaryota; kingdom Metazoa; phylum Chordata; class Mammalia; order Dasyuromorphia; family Dasyuridae; genus Antechinus; species Antechinus flavipes. The sequence continues at coordinate 603,569,448 of NC_067399.1, forward strand.
TGCAAGACACTTATCTGTTTATTAATGGAAATGTTGATTCACCAGAAGCACTGGGCTAGAAAAGTGGGGTTGGGTTTCAGCCTAAGTAAGTCCTACTTATTCCCTGGTTTGTGGATCAAAATGAGGGTGGAGCAGGTAAGAAGGAAAATCCATTTGTGCTACTAAATAATTGCTTTATTTAGGATATTTTAAAGAAGTTTTCTCAATCCATCTCTTTTGAGAAGCAACAGCAAATAAAACAATGATGCCTTTTAAGCCTTTTTTTTTGAAAGATAAGATAAAACATTTTCTAATTGAATCTTTTTTATTGTAAAGACTCGGACTACAGAATGTTAGAATTGGAAGAGACCTTAGATATTGTGCAGTCCAACCTCAGAAAAGGACAATGATGCTCAGAAAAAGGAAGCTACTTGCCCCAAATCACATAGTCCTTGAACCCAAATGTCCCACCTTCAAGGTGTTCCTTCCATTGATTTAGGCTTTCTCTACATGTCAGTATGTCAATTTTCTATGTTTTATTTTTAATTTTGCACTTGGCTTTTGCTTTCACACTATAATCATTTCCCTTTAAACCCCTTCTAACACAGCACCCTTCATTTTCTCAAAAACATTTCATTGAAGCCAGCTGACATAATGGAGTTCCTCTGATAGTATTTATCATATTCCATATCCATATTTCCCCATCTTTTTAGTAGGCAGTTCTCAGGCTGAGGACTGAACTAGTTCAGTAAAAGTCATTAAAATTGAAGCGTTCTTTAGCAATGTTATCTTTATGTTGTAGTCATGTATCAGATGATTGCTCTCCTGATTCTACTCTGGTCTAGCTTCATACAAGCCTTCCATTCAAATCATGTCCAGTTCTCCCATTTTACAAATAAGAATACTGAGGCCCAGAAAAGTTAAATGTCCTGCTAGAATTGAGAACTATTGGATAAATCATTTCTCCTCTTTAATCCTCAGGTTTCTCAAATATAAGATAAGATGTTTGGATCAGATATTAAAAAATCTCAGCTGAGGTTTGGTGTCTGAGGACTTCTTTCAAATCTGACATTCTATGATGGTCTGTGCTCTTTAGAGATGAGTTGGTGACTTTCACAGCTGCCTCTTTAGGGAAAAAATGTATGTATGACACACTTTAAAATTTAAACTTCATTATTAACTTTCCCCCCATCATTTTCTAAAACCTATAAAACTGACAAAATAGTAATTCAAGTCCTGGTTTGTAGTAGTTACTGTGTAAATACTTACACTGAGCATTTAATGATCAGATTTTGTGAGTTGACATAAGCTGTCTCTAATACATTGTATATTTATATATAATTCAAGCAATTTGTCTTTATTCTGGTTACATATCTAAGGACATGCTAATCTCCATAAAAAGGGCAGGAAAAATTGGGAAGTACAGAAAATAATAGAAAAAGAGAATTTAAAAATCAGAAGGGACTTCAGTGACCATCTTGTTCAACTCATACAAAAGAAGTAATCCTCAATATGAAGTACCTAAAAGGTGATCATTTAGCCTTCCTCTGAAAGCCTTCAGTGAAGGAGTGTCTACAAATCTCTTTGGTCATTTTTATTTGTTATTTCCTGAAATTGAAACATAATTTACTTCTTTCCCTCTTTCACTGACTGCTCCCTATTCCCTCTCCAAGAGCCAAAGACAACATTATAGCCCCTTTTCACATAACAGCCCTTCAGATACTTATATAAAGGTATCATTACTAACTTTTCATTTCAGGATGTTCACAAATCATCCCTTTAATGATTAATTCCACAATTTCCCCAGGAATCAAAGTAAAAATCACTAGCCTATAATTTACAAGTTATATTTTCTTCCCCACCCATTTTTTTTTTAATTTTGGAAAATCAGCACAGCATATACCCCTTTCCAATTCTACAGTACTACTTAATTCTCTATATTTAAAATATTACTCATGCCCTTAGCAATCATATATAGCATTTTACATGATCTTGAAGATGTGGCTTCATCCAGTGAAACCAGGGGCTTTCTTACCATCTTCATACTTACCTCTGGAGTCAGGAGAACTAGGTTTAAATGCTGGCTGTATGACATTTGCCAAATTATTTGGCTTGTCTAGTACTCAATATGCTCATGTGTAAAATGGAAGAGTTAGACTCAATTGCTGCTATTCCTTTCAGCTCTAAATAGATGATCCTATGTACTCTGTATTAGTAATTTTTCTTCTTTCATTTCCAGGGAAAGGTTATTTTTTTCACTGTGAGAAAACAAGCAAAATAAAAATTCAGTAGCTTTGTATATTGACATTTTCCTCATCTCATCCATCCTGAGCAGTGATCCTATCACTTCTTTAAACTTTCTTCTTTCCCCAATAAAACTTTTTTTAAAACTGTTATGTTCTCTTCACATTCTTTGCCAGCCCTGGTTTATTCTAAGCTTTTTTCTGTCCAAGTTTAAAAACATTATTTCTTTTCTAACTGTTTTTCTTTTTAAAATTTTGAGTTCAGATTCTCTTTCTCTCTCCCATTTCCCCTCCATCCACTGAGAAAGCAAAAAAGATGATTAAGTTTGAGTTTGACATTCTTCACAGTAATGTGCCACATTCCTACCATCATTCTCATTTATCTGCCCTATATTCCATTTTCTACATATGTATGCATATTCACACATTCACAAATACATTTATGCATATTTATATACATATATGTACATGCATGTATATGTTATCACACATTGTTTATATGGGCAGTTCTTTCTCCCCAATCCTTTTTTTTTTTTTTTTTTCTGAGACAATTGGGATTAAGTGACTTGCCCGGGGTCACACAGCCAGGAAGTGTTAATTGTCTGAGACCAGATTTGAACTCAGGTCCTACTGAATTCAGGGCTGGCGCTCTATCCTCTGGGTTAGCTGCCCCATCCCTAACCCTTTTAAAGTCAATTTGATATATCTGTAAGACAGCAGATTAAATACATTCAGCCATTGTTAAGTACCCTCAATCCTTAGCCAGGAACTTGTCTATTCAAACTGTGTTTCAGAAGTCCAAATCCCATTGTCAGACACCATCTGACAGGTGTTTACTTCCTGAATCAATTTTTTTCTTTTTTTCATCTTGCATTCAGTGTTTGGCAATGAGGAAAGCAAGATCTATATTACTGTTTTCTTCAGTTTCTTACACAAGATTTTGTAATCTTTGGCAAAACTTGGTAATTTTCTTCTGGGTGAATCACTAGAACTGGGCAAGAGACATCCATTTCAACAAATCTTGGAAGGTTTTCTATTGCATCTTGGACCCATAGTGGATTATAGAGCATTCTATTCTTGTTATCGGAGGAACAAATAATTGCTTCAATAGCCATCAACAATACTCTTTCCTGGATCTCCTCAGATCTGTCTGACCACTCTTTTTCAGTCTCCTTTGCTGGATTTTTATCCAAGTCTTGCCTATTAACTTGGGTATCCTTCAAGACTGTCTTAAAAGTACTTTTTTTTTCTCCTTTTGTATTGTTTTCTTTGTGGCCTCATCAATTCCCATGGAATCATCTCTACACAGATGATTCTTTGTTCTATCTATCCAACTTCAATCTCTCTCCTGTCCGCTAATTTCTCATCTTCCATTGTCTTTTTGACATCTTGAACTGGACATCCCATGAATGTCTTGAACTCAACATGTCCAAAACTGAACTCTTTATCTTTTTCCTTGAACCCTGTCAACTTCCTAACTTTTCTACTTCTTACAAGGGCAACACCCTTCTCCTACTCATCTGGGCTTGCCACATAGGGATCATCTTTGATTCCTCACTCTCTCTCACCTCCTATATGTAAGTTGTTGTTAAATCCTGTTAATTATATCTTTGTGACATTTTTATAAAGATAACCCTTTCTCTCCTCTGACACTGCTAGCTCACTGCTGCAAGCTCTCATCACTTAATGCTGAATTATTGCAATAGCTGCTGATTGATTTCCCTCTTTCACATCTCTCCCCACCTCAGTCTAATCCCACTCAGTTATTTAAAAGGATCTTCCTACAACTTAAATCTGATCATGTTTAACTCAACCTTCTTTTCCCTGTCATTCAGTAAATCACATTGGCTTTTCTGTTATCTCCAGAACAAACCTACCATTTGACTTTTATTGTTTATAACATGTTCTCTTCCTGCTTTTCCCATCTTCTTATGCCTTATACTTGGCAACCCAATGATACTGACCTCCTTTCTTCTGGCATAAAACATTCCATTTTTCAATTCTACTCACAATGACTTATCTCCATGCCAGAAATTCTCTCCTTCCTTACTTTCACGTCCTGATTTCCCTGGCTTCCTTCAGGTATCACCTAAATTCCCATTTTTGGCAACAGACCTTTTGTTTTCTTATAACATATTAACCCTGAAAACAAATGACCAAAGAATCACAAAGGTTTAGTGATCACTGTTAACTCTGAAAATGCCAAAGAGATCACATAGGTCATCACGACCACAATTAACTCTGAAAACAACAACAACAAAATAAAATCAAAGAGAACAGTGGTCGTAAGAAAAAAGCTTTATTTATTCCATTGGAGGAGGGAAATTAGACATAGCTGTTGTTCCCCCTTTAGTATGTGACTTGCTTTAATATGTAAATCTCAATACATACAATAATGGCAGTGAGGTGTAGCTCTGATAATGATAGGGATAGTAACAGCAACAATGAGACAAATTTGAATCATACCAGGACTTTCTGATTGGAACATGGGTACTGCAGATTCTTGTTTGAGTTCAGGGACCACTTGGTGCTGGTGTGAAACAATTCTGGGATTTTGCTGTGATTGAATTCATCCAGATGATGAGTGTAAAGGATTGTTGTCATGCCTAACTTGGGGCACAGCTTGGCTGCTGGACCTTAGCTCTAGAAAATAGAGTATCTTCTAATAGGCACAAAAATAGAGTAATAAAGAGAGGTGGTTTTGGCATGGGGATTCTGACAAATAGTAGTGTCTTCCCTTCCACTTTATCTCTTATATATCCTATTTTTTTAAATAGATGTTTATATATCCTCTCTTTATTAGAGCCTACACTATTTTCTTCTTCCCTTACTCCTGCTGGACAATCTCTCTTAATAGCTTTTGTGGCTTGATTTTATTGTTCTTTAGAAGACCACAACAGCTTCTTCTTCAAGGAACCTAATTCTCCCACAGGAAGAATCTCAGTTTTTTTTTTTTTTTCTTTTCAACTCCCAGAATTCAGTTGTCATCCCTTTTCTTCCTTTCACCTGTGTGACATTTTTCTACCCTCTACTGTCCTCATGAATTCAACTTTCTTCTCTACCACTTCAGATTTCTTTTCCTTCATTGATACATCATTCACTTTTCTTCATTTTTTTTTAATTTGAGAAAAAATGTCATTGTCCCTGTTCTATTTGAGTATGGAGAGTTAGTCCTTGGATTTTTTTCACTCTCTCTCTTGGTAACAAGATTGACTAATTTTTGGAAAAGAACTAGTAGTTGCTTGTCTATGGAAGCAATTCATAGACTATCTACGGTAGTACAAATCATTACAAAAGCTACCATGATTAGCTTTATTCTTTGATCTACTTGTGACTATTTACATCTTATATACTAAGCACCCCCTTGAGATCTTTACAATTTTTAGTACCTCTTAACAAAGACTTGTTTCTTTTTACAACTTTCCAACTACACCTACTTCCTTTCTAGCTCTTAATTGTTCCATAAATTTGTTTTACTAACCAGTTTATTTTGTTTACCTTATCAACTTCTCTCTGCATTTCCTTATCCTAGAATCCTTTTCTTCAGGTCTTTATTCTTTAATTTTCTTTTTTTCAGATTAAGCCTCCACCCCCTTTAGTTTTAGCTATTTTCCTTCAGTTTATCCCCAAATTCTTCTAAATTTCTATTACTCCAAATTCAATCTTTTGACAAATCCAACCCCTTCAAAAAAAACAAACAAACAAACAAAAAAAAAAAACACCTTAACACTTTCTTTCTCCTCATGCAGTTTAAATCTTCAAAAATTCAGAATGGAGTACAAACCTTGAGATTATTCTCCCTTTGTTATTCCCACCCCTCCCAATTAAATCTCTTTCCTTCAAAATTCCAAATCCTTTCTGAATCACTCCCAGGATTTGTCTGCACTTTACTTGTTAGGTAGTTTTGTCTTCTCCCTCTCCCTTTTCCACCATTTTCTCCTCTGGAATTTAGGAATAAAACAAAGACAATTTATTTAGAGAATAATATGTGTTTCTGCATTCACCTAAGTGTGTATATATTTCTTTCTTTTGACCAATTCAGAGTTTTCCCCTTCTCCTTGTTTTTATAGAGGTCTACACTGCTTCTGTGAGATTATTTTCCCTAACCTTCCTTTCCTTACTTCCCTCTTCTAACATATTTCCCTTCTCTTTTTTCCAATTTTTTCTTAAGATCATCAAGATATCACAGAATCACTCTCAGGTCTTGTCTAATTAGGCTTTTTCTATTATTTTTGATGATTATAGGATTTCAAGATTTATATATCTTCTCTCCATATCTGAATAAGCAGTTCATCCTTGATAAGTCCTTTAATATTGTTCATTCATATTTACCTTTTCATGTTTTTCTTTCCTGTTTCTGTACCTAAAAGTTTCAGGGAAGCTTTGGTCTTTTCACCAATATAATGTTTGAAAATCCTCTTTTTTTATTAAAAGCTCCCCTTCTTCTCCCCATCATTATAGTCAGTTTTACAGGGAAAGTTATTTTTGGTTATAAACTCATATCCTTTGCCTTCTGGAATATTGTACTCCAAGCTCTCCACTTCTTTAAGGTGGTAGCTATTAAATCATGTATGATCCTGACTGTGATTTCTTGGTACTTGAATTCTTTTTAGCTATTTGCAGCATTTTTTTCCCTTTGCCCCAGAAGCTCTAGAATTTTATTCCAAATGATCATGTTGTTGGAAATTTTCATTTTGAGGTTTTTTTCTCCCCCTAGGAAGTGATTAGTAAAAACTTTTAAATTTATTTTACCTTTTTTACCTTCTCAATTCTAAATGATTTGGGCAGGGTTTTTTTTTTTTTTTTTAAAGATTTATTGAAATATCACATTAAAAAAAATTTTTTTGGGGGGAGGTCTTGGCATATAGAAAGTCCAAAGCTCCTTAAATGTTTTCTTCTTGATTTGTTGTTGCTATGACATATCTCATATTTTCTTGTATTTCCCAGCCTTTTGAATTTGTTTTGACATTTCTTTTTGCCTTGTGGACCTAATGGCTTTTATTTTAACTATTTTAGCTATAATATAATTTTAACTAATTATATTTAACTATTTATTTTAACTATTACTTATTTTAACTATTTTTCAGGGAGATTGTTTCTTAGGCAAGATTTTGTGTGTCTTGTACTAAACTGTTAATTCCCTTTCCAATTCTTTCTTCCATAACTCTAATTTCTTTTCCACTTTCCCTAGCAGTCATTTCATTTATAAAACATTTTTTAACACTTTTAAAAATGCTTACTTTTACCTGTATCAAGAATGCTAGTTGAATATTTTCCCAGGCTATATTTTTCTCTGAGACACTGCTTATACTTTATTGGAGTCATTCTTTTCTTTTGGATTGGGGTCACTATAATAGCTCAAATTGGTAGGGTTCCTTTTTTCCCTTTATTTTTTCAGCCTAATTCCTGATTTTGTATGGGCTAGGTTCTATGATTCTTCTAAAGGGAAAGTCTGGGCTGGTTTGTGTTGAGGCTTTCTTGGAAGTATTGACTGTTGTATTATTCTAAAACCTCAGGGACTGACTGAAGACCTGCAAACTATCAGTGCTCCCAGAATGGTCTGAATCAGAATAAATCTGATTTCTCTGTCTCTTACTTACCTTTCCTGTCTCAGCTCTACAAATTCTTGATATGGATTTTGAATTTAACAAAAGTGGATTCTTGCTGAATTAAACTCTTGTTTGTTGAGAAAGCTTGTTTGTTGAGGAGGGCAGAATTGTGGGCTTCAAATTGTTCTGGGATTCCTACCTTGGTTATTCATCCGCAAACTGAGCTAAATGTTGCAAATGAGAGCTTGCTTTGTGCTTAAGCTTTGAGTCACACTGTTGCTGCTGGCTTTTAAAACTTTTTCTTTATTGGTACACTCTCCTGGATCTTATCTGAGAATGTCACCTGTATGTACAAGTCCCCTTCTAATCTGCCTTGAATAGTGATTTACAAAGCTGCTTGTCCACACCTATCCCTGTTGCAATGCTCCAGTATGGGTCTGGTAGAATTCTAGCTTGGGGTCTGGGACCTCTTTGTGCCCAAGTACTCAGTTTCTCCCTGGCTACTGAACTCCTGGCTCTATTCCAGTTCTCAGTATCCATGGACCTTTCTATCTGTCTCCCTATACTAGGATGATCTGGACAAATGATGCATTGTGACTTTTTCTGGATTCCATCATCAACATTAGGTTTAATACATTTTAAAGATTTGTTTAGAGTTTTGTGGAAGGGAATTCCATTGTACTAGTTCCTACCATGCCTCCATCTTGGCTCTGCCTCTAACAATATAGATTTTTTGTTTGCAACTTTTGAAAAAGAGAAATTTAAAACCCTTGAAAAAGAAAGATGACAAAAATGAGAGCAGGGACTATTTTTCATCTCTGTATCTGCAGGGCCTAATGTGATATGGGAAGACATTCCCTGAATTCTTTTGCATTCTCATCTAGAGGAGAGATTGTCCAACTTTTTTTTCCCTTTAAACACCATTTTTTTCCTTTGTTCAAGCCTGAGATTTCACTGGTTAGGTGAACATCTGGTGTGGAAATTGCCTCCACTGCTACAGATGAGGACATAGTCTTAGAAAGTTGGGGGAGGCACTAAAGAGTAAGTGGCCTGGTTATGTCATCATCATCATTAGTAGTAGCAGCAACATGTATAGTGATCCTTTTCATATATATATATATATATATATATATATATATATATATATATATATATATAGTAGGAAGGACTTGAATCCAGGTCTTCCTGACTTCATAGTCTAGCTACTATCCACTATGCCTTGTACATGTAGTATATAGCATTTATTAATGCTATAATTTTATTTATATAGCATCTAGCTATATAAATTATTTATTTATATAGTATATAGCATTTATTAATGCTTGTGTGATTGGAAGAATAACGACTCATTTGAGAAACTCAATAACAAGATTGTATATGTCCTAAGTTGATAGGAAAGTTATTGAGTCAAGAAAGTTAGGATTCAACATCTGTTAAAATTGGACCAGGAATAGTCTCAGACCAATATAGAACCTAAGGATACTTCATGGTTTCCCTTTCCTTTCTTTACCTAGGTGATATTGACACTGCTAGTGCATCTTTAAAATTATAACGGGATTGATAATAATAGCTCCTGTATAAGGAATTCCAAAGTACTTTCTCTACTACAACCCAAGAAAGAGTGAATTTCAAGTTGCCTTCTAGTTTCTGAATGTGGTGAAACAGACTTGGGAAATCCTAGACCCAAAAATAGGGCTACTGTAGGGAGGCTCTGAAGTCAGAAGGCTATAATGGCAAGAATCATAGACTAGTAGTTAAAGAGGTAACCTGGATTTGAGAGATAGCATAGTTGAGAGAAACAAAATAGATTTGGGAGTCAGAATATGTCATTTTAATCCTGTTCAATGGTCATATAGGTAATAAATGTCAGAAGTGAGATTTGGATCTAGGTATTTTTTATCTCCAAGTCCAGCATTTTCTAATATATCATTCTGTCTATCCTAAATAGATGTATGGTTTTCATCAAGTTAATCATATTTTATTTCTATATTTTTTTCATTTTTTAACATAAATTAGTGCCATATTTTGTCAAAGATATTTTATAGATATGTTCATGCAATTGTGTGATTTTTAAAAATATTATATGCTAGCAGTTTTTCTAAGGCTGAATAATATCTATATTTCTGGCATAAATTCAACATGGTCATAGTGAATAGTTTTTGAATAGCTTCTTTGCCAATATTAATATTTTGGCAGTAACATTAATTAGTGATATTATTGCATATTATCTTTCTCTGCTTTATTTCTCCTTGGTTTGAATATGTGTTTTATTAGGATTTCAGCAGCACCTTTCTCCTTTTGCAAACAGGTTATATAGAATACAGAATATTGTTTCAAAATAAATTTACTAATATTTCTGGCCAGGATTTTTAAAATTTCCCTTTGAGAATTTATTTTGGACTTAATGAAGTTCTCTGAGGTTGGATTAAGATTCTTCACATGTCTTTTAAAATTTGTTCGAAAAATAAGAATAAGCTCTGAGTCAAATGTAACTACTATTTTCCTCCTTTTATGATCATTGTACTTTTTTCTTCTGGCTGTAGATATTTGGATTTTTAATGTATGTTTGGTTTGAAATATTTCATTGGTTTATATAGAAAATATAAGACGTAGTGGAAAGATCGTTGATCATGAGAGTTACAATGAAGTTTTGACTCTATCATGGGTTGTACCTTATTGTATAAGTCACTTGTCTCTCTTTGAGTATCACTTTATTTCTCTACAAAACAAAGGCTTAAAAACAAACAAACAACAACAACAAAAAAAACAACCCAAAGGTTTTAGATTTGATGACCTGTAAAAACACTTTTTACCTTTAACATTAAAAAGCAATAGCATATTATACAGACGTGTATATTTATTTTGTTGTTCTTTAGCTAGTGAATTGACATAATAAAAGTCAGGAAGAAGTCTTTTATAGCTGTTTTTCTTGTTATTGCTACTGGGTAGTTGGCAGTAAGTGGCCAGATTGAGAAAGTATTAAATTTTTATTGAGTATTGAGTCCTAATATAGAACAGGAGAATGTTAAGAATATGAGGAGATCAGGTTAACCAAAGACTCCCTTTGCTTACATAGTTATAGACTGCTCCTGTTTAAAGTTTGACTGTTTACTATGGATAACAAACCAGGTCAAGGACACTCAGAACTAATGTACACCTGTGCACATTCTCTTCATGGAGGTTTCTGAGGACAATATCTCTTTCACTCTTTCATTTCTGTGTTCTGAAGTGTGGTCCTGTGCCACTGATGAGTGAATGCCTTTGGCTCAGGTTCTTGTTAATGGTCTTTCCCTCCTCAATTTATCTTGTATTTCATTATCTCTATTTATATTCTGTATCACTCTTGAAGGTAATGGATATTTTTCCTCCTTTTCTTTGTATCTCCAGCATTTTGTAATACATAGTATCATAGAATGGTAGATTTGTAGCCAATAGGTCCTCTAATCCAAATCTCTTGTTTTATAGGGGAGGACGCTTAGGTCCAAATTGCTGAAGTGAATTTCCCAAAAAACATACAGATAGCAAATAGCAGGGTTATGATTTTAATCCAGTGCCTCTGACTCCAAAATTTAATAAATATTGATTGAATTTGAGAAGGTACAATGGAATGTGTGTGTGTGTGTGTGTGTGTGTGTGTATGTGTTGTGACAAGCATGTACATCCTTTGGACCTCATATTCATTACCTGTAAAATGCTGGGGTTGGATTAATGGTCCCTTCTAACTGATTGATTGAATCCATAAGCTTTTTTGTTTAACTCTTATTATCTACCAAGCACTGTGTTAAGTGTTAGAAATACCAAAAAGAGGCAAAAGACAGTCCTGACCATTAAAGGGCTTACAGTCCTATTAGGGAGATGACATGCAAACAAACAAACACAAAGAAGCCTATAGGGGGTAAATAAAAAATCATTTAAAAAAGGAAGGCAGTGGAATTAAGAGGAATTGTGGAGGGCAAGACTTTAATTAGGACTTGAAGGAAGCCATGAGAATCAGCAGTTGGGGTTGAAAAGAGACAATTTTGCCATCATAGGAGAGAGAGAGCCAGAGAAAATACCCCAAACAAAGAGGCTGAAGTATCTTGATGGCAAAAATAATAATAATAATAATAATACCCAGGAGACCAGTGTCATTGGATCAAAGAATATGTGATAGGGAGTGAGGTGTAAGAAGACTGGAAAGGTATAAAGGGAATAGTTCATAAAAGGCTTGGAATACAAACAGAACATTTTGTATTTGCTCCTGGAGGCAATAGGAAATCCTGAAGTTTATTGAGTGGGGGGATGTGTAGGGTAGGATGACAGGATCAGAGCTGTGCTTTTCATTTTAATGGCTGAATAGAGGATGGATTGGAAAGGAAAAAAGACTTGAGACAAGTGCACTCACTAGAAGACTATTGCAATTATTTAGGAGGAAGGAGATAATGGCCTGGACTAAAGTGGACTATTATAAGGGTAACCTTTGGCAAAATTATGTACTCTACAAAACTTATTTTTCATCCTCCATGTCCCCTTTTTGTATCTGGGTTTCTCTTTTGTGGTACTACTTTCTGTTTCTATTTACTACACAGAATAACATTACCCCTTCATTAAAACCTGTTCCCCCTAAATCTCTGATAGTCATTTATATTCTAGTAAAAAAGTAAATCCCTATGTCACCTCTTCAAGCAAGATTTCTCTTATAACAAGGGCAATGAAAGCCTTTACAGGCACCATGGGAAGAGAGGCACTGTTTGTGAGGCAGAAGCTTTGTGAGTGGTCATTTACTGTAGATAACAATCTGTGTTGTAGAATAAGAGGCCTGAAAATTAGGTGAAAATTTTTCCTTCAGTTTAGTTCCAGGAACTTAGCTCTCATGGTGAAATGGTTTTCTTTTTCTTATCTGAAAACTAAACTATGTAACCCAAGTGTTTTTCTTTTGGCCTTAGATGCCAGAAAGATTTGAGTCAAATTCATTGCCCAAATGTGGTAATCCAATTAAATCAGAAAACTGGAAGCATCTACTTTTTTATCTGAAGCCATATCCTACCTCTGTTTATTGAGTGACCATGGGAAAATCACCTGACCCCCAGTTTTTTCCTCTGTAAAAATAAGGACAATACCTGCATTTTCTATTTCACAAGGCAGTGGAGAAGACCAAATAAAATGAAGCATCCAAAAGTGTTTTCGTACACAAAAGACTCAGCAGTCCTTCCTTGTAACTCTCTTCAATGGCTCATAGGGTAAGGAGGAGAGATAGATATTCTCCTGTTTCTCCACTGATAATTTCAAGTGGCTCCTTTGCTACCTTTCTTCAATCATGTTTTCTGGTAGTAACGACATTTACCAGAGTCTCCTGCCATGTAACTTAGTCTGGTTTTTCTCCTAAAAGGCAAGGAAACTGTCCTGAACACTGGGTTGGTCAAGAGGGTTAATGCTTACGTTATGTAACCATGATGAGACTTTCTGGTCACCCAATGACATCACAGATGTCCCATACTTGCTCAACAAGATCATTTCTTTATGGTGGGAGAGGCACATTTGCCTGAACCAATGCTATATCCAGATTCTTTGCCTCACTTTCTCCCTAGCCTTAATCACAGAATAGATGTGACCTCAGTCAAACTGAGACCTATTGAAGATCTTAGCTTAAAAAGGCCAACATCTCCCAATTCATCTGGGGCCATCTCCAGTCATCCTGATCTATATCTGGCCCCTGGACCCAGATGGCTCTAGAGAGGAAAGTGAGGCAGGTGACCTTGCACAGCCTTCTTTCACTTAAATCCAATTCATTTGTATGTCATGGCATCTCCTCCCAGATGTCATGGCCCTCTTCAAGAACAGAGAACAAACAACAACAATCTTTTCCTTGCAATGGCTAATTAAACTTCCTTTTATTAACTATAGCATTATTTATAGCAGCATTTCCTTTCATTCTGGTCTTGGAGTTGAGTTACTAACTTGGCCTAAGCTTAATTCATTACTTTTTCTGTTTTGAAATCCATGCATTCCCCTCTCAAATCTCCCTATCCTGATTGCTCTCATTTACTGATTGTCAATATCATTTTCTTAATTTTTTTCAATGATTTCAGTACTCGGTTCATAGCCTTCCTCTCTGTCGCATACTTTTCCATCATCCTTGGGGGAACTTCATTATTCATGATGATAATTTTATCAGAAAATTCCTCAACCTACTTAACACTAATGATTTCCTTCAGCTACAAACTTACCTCACATCCTATCATCTCTCAGAATTATACTTTAATCTTCAACTTCCATTTCCTATTCTACTTTGTATTTCATATCCAATCAGTTACTAGGTGCTATTGATTCCATTAGTGTTGCATCTCTTCAATACACTCTCTCCAATCTACTTCCATGGCTAACATGACAACTGTTACCACTCTCCTGGACTATTGTAATACCCTGTGATGACCGCATATTTAAAATCAGCCGGAGTCAGGAATTCAGGTTAAGGGGAAAATCTTCAATCTTTATTCTTTTTGAGGTGAAGGGGGATTGCGATAGCAATATGGGCAGCTGTGACAGGAAGCCAGCCAGTAGAGGTGAAGGGGGATTGCATGTGAAAGGGGAGTCGTGATAGCAATGTGAGCAGCTGTGTCAAGAAATCAGCCAGCAGTTTCTCTTTCTGCTTCCCTTTCCCCTCCCCTGCCTCCACCCACCAAAATTGTCATTTCCTATACAACACATCAGGACTTGCACAAAGAGTGGGTGGGGGCCATTCTTTCTCCAAGTATATATAGATATATTAATAGAGTATGGTCCAATTACTATTTAGCCTCATGTGCTTGGGACCTCAGTGCATCAACTCAAGCCTCAGCCCATTACATCTCCCTCTTTCTTTTGTTTTAGAACGCAGGTGGTCATGCTATCCCTGACTCCTCAGGGAGGTCAGAACCCTCAAGGGGAAGTGATCACAACTCCCATGATTTCTCAGGAAAGGAGGTGAAAGCACCGAAAAGGAGGTGATCACAACCCCCCTGACTTCTCAGGAAAGGAGGTGAAAGCACAGGAAAGGAGGTGAAAGCACCGAAAAGGAGGTGATCACGCCCTCCCTGACATCTCAGGAAGGGAGATGAAAAGCACCAAAGTGAAGTGGGGGTTGCTAGTGGGTTTCTTGGTTAAAGGGTATCATTATGCGCAAACCCATCAGCATGGGAGATATTACACAAGCACATAGCAATAATGCAGAGGCTATTAGTGATGACTCTCCCCACAGTCAGTGCAGGCTTGATGTGGTGTAACAAGCATGAATTGTACATGCAAGTAACGGTATAACAAACAATATAAATCAACATGGTGTTGTAAAAGATTGCCAGAAGTCCTAGAAGGAGAGTATGTAAACAGCAGTCACACATACACCTTCTTCAGCAGCCAAGAGATAGTCCAAAACCAATCTATTGTCCATTGCTTCACATGTCAGGGAATCCAATGATCCCCCCAAGTTTTTGAAGTCCTGCAAAAGTCATTTTATGTGGTAGGGAATCCAATGATTCCAGCAGATTTTGAAGTCCTGTAACAGTCTTATCATTTCTCAGAAAATCCAATGATTTCTGAGGGCTTTGGGGTCTTATGTCTCAGAGAATCCAGTGATTCCTGAGGGTTTTCAAGTCCTACAACAATCTTATGTCTCAGAGAATCCAATGATTCCTGAGGGTTTTCAAATCCTACAACAATTTTATGTCTCAGAGAATCCAATGATTCCTGAGGGTTTTCAAATCCTACAACAATTTTATGTCTCAGAGAATCCAATGATTCCTGAGGGTTTTCAAGTCCTACAACAATCTTATCATGTCTCAGAGAATCCAATGATTCCTGAGGGTTTTCAAGTCCAACAATTTTCTATGTCCATGAATCAAATGCCATAACTGCCACGCTCTTTCAATGGTGAGCACAATCAGCAACAGAACCACCCGATATTTCTTGGGTCTTCGATGGACAAGGCAAATATGGCTCATTGGCACCCATCTCATCAGGCTTCCCCATTTGGCTATTCCTATTCTTTCTTCTATAACTTATACGGTATCTTAAGGCCAACTGTATTATATTGTATAAATAGAATGCCTCGATGGAAATTGAATGAGGACCATTTTTGTTGTAATATGCAGAGAGCTGTTGCCCAATTAATGTCCAATTATCTGGAGAGATTTGCTCTTCCTCTAAGAACCAAGGGAAGATGCGTTTTAATGTACCAAGAAATCTAGCTGTCTGTTCCCAAGTTATGAGTAGCCCTTGATCTTCTATCAGCTTAAGCATGCTTTCTATAGCGCCACTCCTGGGTGGGAGTGGGGGAGTTGTGGTAGGGGATGGAAAATCTTTAGCTAGCATCTGTCTCATTTTAGCCAAAAAAAGGTTACTAGTTTAGTCTTTAAGAAAATAAGTTCCCTGTTTGTCTATTATACTCACCTAAGTTCCTGGTCACTGGAGACTTCTTCAGTGAAAGTAGGGTCCTAGGTTGCCACACCTGAGTGCCAAATGTGATGACCGTGTATTTAAAATCATCCGGAGTCAAGAATTCAGGTTAAGGGAAAAATCTTCAATCTTTATTCTTTTTGAGATGAAGGGGGATTGCGATAGCAATATGGGCAGCTGCAACAGGAATCCAGTCAGCAAAGGTGAAGGGGGATTGCAGGTGAAGGGGATGGGAGGAGAAGGGGGGTCATGATAGAAATGCGAGCAGCTGTGTCAAGAAGCCAGCCAGCAGTCTCTCTTCTGCTTCCCTTTCCACTCCCCTGCCTCCACCCACCAAAATCGTCATTTCTTATACAACACATCAGGGCTTATACAAAGAGTGGGTGGGGGCCATTCTTTCTCCAAGCACATATATATTAATAGAGTATAGTCTAATTACTACTTAGCCTCACATGCTTGGGACCTCAGTGCATCAACTCAAGCCTTAGCCCATTACAATACCCTTCTCATTTTCTCTATCCTTTATAATCCTAGAATATCATATTATCCCAGGACAATATTTTGTATATTTAGTTACTTCACTTCTTACTTCAAAAATCTTTTGTAGCCTGCTATTAATTTTTTTTTCCTGATGGAATTTATTTATTTATTTTTAATATTTTATTTTATTTTATAATAACTTTATATTGACAGAATCCATGTCAGGGTAATTTTTTACAACATTATCCCTTGCTTCTGTTCTATTTTTCCCCTCCCTCCCTCCACCCCCTCCCCTAGATGGCAAGCAGTCCTATATATGTTAGATATATTGCAGTATATCTTAGATACAATATATGTTTGCAGAACCAAACAGTTCTCTTGTTGCACAGGGAGAATTGGATTCAGAAGGTAAAAATAACCTGGGAAGAAAAACAAAAATGCAAATAGTTCACATTAGTTTCCCAGTGTTCTTTCTTTGGGTGTAGCTGCTTCTGTCCATCATTTTTCAATTGAAACTCAGTTAGGTCTCTTTGTCAAAGAAATCCACTTCCATCAGAATATATCCTCTTACAATATCGTTGTCAAAGTGTATAATGATCTCCTGGTTCTGCTCATTTCACTTAGCATCAGTTCATGTAAGTCTCTCCAAGCCTCTCTGTATTCATCCTGCTGGTCATTTCTTACAGAACAATAATATTTCATAACATTCATATACCATAATTTACCCAGCCATTCTCCAATGGATGGGCATCCATTCATTTTCCAGTTTCTAGCCACTACAAACAGGGCTGCCACAAACATTTTGGCACATACAGGTCCCTTTCCCTTCTTTAGTATCTCTTTGGGGTATAAGCCTAGTAGTAGCACTGCTGGATCAAAGGGTATGCACAGTTTGATAACTTTTTGGGCATAATTCCAGATTGCTCTCCAGAATGGTTGGATTCATTCACAACTCCACCAACAATGTTTTCCTGCATCCCCTCCAACATTCATCATTATTTTTTCCTGTCATCTTAGCCTATCTGACAGGTGTGTAGTGGTATCTCAGAGTTGTCTTAATTTGCATTTCTTTGATCAATAGTGATTTGGAACACTCTTTCATATGAGTGGTAATAGTTTCCTACTATTAAATTTTAAGTAAAATTCAAACTACTCGACTTGACTCTCAAGTCCTTTCCTAACCTAGCATGGACTTTTTCAACCAGCTGTCATGATTTCCCTTTGAGATGCTCTGTGCTCCAGCCAAATTAGGCAAACCTTTATCTATCCTTTGTTTTCCTTTACATGCTAGGCTCTCACAGCTCTCTGATTTTATGTAGATCTTTATGCTCACCTTATCTCTCCCTGTTTGTTTAATACCCACTCTTCCTTTAAAACCTAACTCAAATGCTACCTCTTCAATGAAGCCTTTTCTGATTTTTCCCATTGCACTTTGTTCTCATTAAAGCACAAATACTCTATAGGCTATATAGAGCAATCTTCTCATTTTGCAATTGAGAAAATAGTAAAACTATGAGAGATGAAGGCATTAGCCCAAGATCATTCAGCTTTAGAAATAGAATATAAACTGTGGCTCAGTGGACAAAACATTAGGCCTGAAGTAAGGGAGAAGATAGTTCTGTGATCCTGGGCAAGTCACTTAACTCTATTTGCCTCAGTTTCTTCTTCTTTAAAACAAGCTGGAGAAGGAAATGACAGGCCACTCTAATATCTTTGTCAAGAAAACCCTAAATGAGGGCACCAAAAGTTGGACACCAATAAAAATTATAAAACATCAATTCCTATTTAAGTACCAGAACTCATTTTATTGTTTTGCATATTTTCTTACAATATTGCATTTTATAGATTTATGCCTTATGTAAAATTTCTGTTTCTTTGTGTTCTACCCTAGTGATCTAAATTCAATAGACATTTGATAAATATTTGAGGCATTCTATCATGAATTAAAGATACAATGCTATTGTGGTCATTACCCTGTGTATGTGTGTGTATTTTGCAAGGGACACTGGTTATACCAATGTAAAATTGTATTATTTTTACTTTGTTCCATCTTTAAAGTTAGCAGCCATGATCTCAATGAAATGTTCCTTTTGTACCTTTTTTATTAGCCTGTTTTAGTTACTACTTAAGAATGTTCACACCCATTTGGGATTTATGAATTCCCTCAGTTTTATTATGTCTACAAAGGGAAAAGTTACCATTCATATTTGGTTTTTAAAACTTACAGTAATGTTTCCTAGTGAGGGGATGACAAAATCAAATTGATATTCACTGATTTAGTGACTACTTTTCCAAAACACAATTAGTGAAGTATAACAAAAAATTGTCATTACTCAAGACTACTATTAGTAACTTTGTGCATGACTGTTTCAGAAATCAAATATTTAAAAGGGAAAATTTGGTGAAAGAAAACTATAAAAGGAGCTTTTCCCCAGCTTTAATGAGAACAGAAACAGTTCAGAATGGGTCTAAAGTGGCAGCTTCCCAGCAGTGGAATGGGGCAGGGTTGCTATGGAAATGCTTTCCTGATTTGGACACAGGGCATTTCCTCTAGTCTGGTAACAACCTCAATTTTAGTTTATTGTGGTGGAAAGTAACAACTAAATAATTTGGCAATGGTCCTGGCCCAGCACAAGTATCAGAAATGACTTCTGTTGAGATGGGGAACTATATGCTGTTTATCTATAGCTCTGTGCGTGTATATATATTGTATGTGTCTGCATATTTTATCTGATTTTCAAATGACTATCCATAATCTGTTTCATACCAATAGCTCATTTCTCATAGTTTCCTGTAAGACTTGAAACAGCTGTCCATGAAATGAAAATGGTCTCTCCAAGTCAGATACTACAGAGAGCAGCTTTAATTACAAGAGAAGAATAATTGTAAAGTGGACCAAAAATTTGCAGAAGAGAGCATGCAGAAAAAAAAAATCCATAACCTCGAGTGTCTATTAACAAATAAACAAATATGATAAAGTGAACCAGACAGCCATGAAAGTAGATTCTTTTGATCTTTGTATATTCAGATGCTTAATAATTATTTAATTGCGTTGAATTTGTCATTGAATCTCAGCTGAAGGAGGCAAACTTGACCTCATGGGTAAGACTTGGAAGAATGGGACTTGAGGCCAGAATGTGACTTTGAAAACATATACAAATAAATTTTTTGCAGTGGCAAAACCCCAGGAAATTAAGGCAGGGGGCAGAGTTTGCTCACTAGGGGAATGGCTCAATAAATTATGCTATATGAAGATTTTTGAAAAATTGGACATATTTTCAGTTCCATGTTCAGTTCAGTTCTCCCTCCTTTCAACTTCTCCTCTACCCATTGACAGGGCAAGAAAAATGGTACTCATTATATAGTAAAAACATATTTCTGTGTTATATGCTAAATTAATATATTTGACTATTATGGCATTATAAAAATGATGAAAGGCACCATTTCAAAGAGATTTGATAAAAATTTTTCTGATCCATAATGAAGTGAGTAACTTTGAGACAAAAATTTATTCAATAGCAACAATATTTTAAAAATAAACAACTTTGAATGACTTAAAGACTCTAGTCAATAAATGCAATTGCCAACCATGATTCCAAAGGACCAGTGATGAAAAACTATGACAGAGAAATGGTGGACTCAATATGCAAACTGGAGATCTTAATTTTTACATTGCCAAAATGGAAATTTGTTTTGTTTTTCTATTGGCAATTCTTATAAAGCTTTTTCTTTTTTAGTGGAGTAAGGGAACTGGAAAGGGCTTAAAATAGAATTAAAATGCAATAAAAGAGAAAAAGTACATGAAGGAGGCTCTTAAGAATAATAGGTATATATAATGTAGCATCTTACAAAATAATATTTAATATATTTTATTAATATCTTTT